>NC_092413.1:138838712-139116212 GCF_040894005.1 Engystomops pustulosus | reverse complement strand
TGTAGAGGCCCGAAACGAGAGCGCCGGCCCCGGGGAGACATGCGGATGCTGCTTCTTATCATGCTCCAGCATTCCCTGCCGCACTGCAGGCCTGTGCAGCACCCGCCAGTGTCTATATGATCCCGGTGGGACCTGAGAGCAGTGCCGGGTGAGTGTGAGCCGCGGGCAGGGTGTACCCCTGCACTCTATGTATAGCGTGAGTGTGCAGTGTATGTGCTGTGTGTAGTGAGCTCTTGGTGTGTACGCTGTGTGTAGCGAACGTGCGGTGTGTGCTGTGTGTAGTGAGCTCTCGGTGTGTGCGCTGTGTGTAGTGAGCGTGCGGTGTGTGTGCTGTGTGTAGTGAGCTCGCGGTGTGTGCGCTGTGTGTAGTGAGCTCTCGGTGTGTACGCTGTGTGTAGTGAGCGGTGTGCTGTGTGTAGTGAGCGGTGTGTGTGTGTGCTGTGTGTAGTGAGCGTGTGCTGTGTGTAGTGAGCGGTGTGTGTGTGCTGTGTGTAGTGAGCGTGTGCTGTGTGTAGTGAGCGGTGTGTGTGTGTAGTGAGCGTGTGCTGTGTGTAGTGAGCGTGTGCTGTGTGTGTGCTGTGTGTAGTGAGCGGTGTGTGTGTGCTGTGTGTAGTGAGCGTGTGCTGTGTGTAGTGAGCGGTGTGTGTGTGTGTAGTGAGCGTGTGCTGTGTGTAGTGTGTGTGTGCTGTGTGTAGTGAGCGTGCGGTGTGTGTGCTGTGTGTAGTGAGCGTGCGGTGTGTGTGCTGTGTGTAGTGAGCGTGCGGTGTGTGTGCTGTGTGAAGTGAGCGTGCGGTGTGTGTAGTGAGCGTGTGCTGTGTGTAGTGAGCGTGTGCTGTGTGTAGTGAGCGTGTGCTGTGTGTAGTGAGCGTGTGCTGTGTGTAGTGAGCGTGTGCTGTGTGTAGTGAGCGTGTGCTGTGTGTAGTGAGCGGTGTGTGTGTGCTGTGTGTAGTGAGCGTGAGGTGTGTGTGCTGTGTGTAGTGAGCGTGAGGTGTGTGTGCTGTGTGTAGTGAGCGTGCGGTGTGTGTGCTGTGTGTAGTGAGCGTGCGGTGTGTATGCTGTGTGTAGTGAGCGTGCGGTGTGTGTAGTGAGCGGTGTGTGTGTGCGCTGTGTGTAGTGAGCTCTCGGTGTGTACGCTGTGTGTAGTGAGCGGTGTGTGTGCTGTGTGTAGTGAGCGTGTGCTGTGTGTAGTGAGCGGTGTGTCTGTGCTGTGTGTAGTGAGCGTGTGCTGTGTGTAGTGAGCGTGTGCTGTGTGTAGTGAGCGGTGTGTGTGTGCTGTGTGTAGTGAGCTGTGTGTGTGTGCTGTGTGTAGTGAGCGTGCGGTGTGTGTGCTGTGTGTAGTGAGCGTGCGTTGTGTGTGCTGTGTGTAGTGAGCGTGCGGTGTGTGTGCTGTGTGAAGTGAGCGTGCGGTGTGTGTAGTGAGCGGTGTGTGTGTGTGTGCTGTGTGTAGTGAGCGGTGTGTGTGTGCTGTGTGTAGTGAGCGTGTGCTGTGTGTAGTGAGCGTGTGCTGTGTGTAGTGAGCGTGTGCTGTGTGTAGTGAGCGGTGTGTTGTGTGTAGTGAGCGGTGTGTGTGTGCTGTGTGTAGTGAGCGGTGTGTGTGTGCTGTGTGTAGTGAGCGTGCAGTGTGTGTGCTGTGTGTAGTGAGCGTGTGCTGTGTGTAGTGAGCGTGTGCTGTGTGTAGTGAGCGTGTGCTGTGTGTAGTGAGCGTGCGGTGTGTGTGCTGTGTGTAGTGAGCGTGCGGTGTGTGTAGTGAGCGTGCGGTGTGTGTAGTGAGCGGTGTGTGTGTGCGCTGTGTGTAGTGAGCGGTGTGTGTGTGCTGTGTGTAGTGAGCGTGTGCTGTGTGTAGTGAGCGTGTGCTGTGTGTAGTGAGCGGTGTGTGTGCTGTGTGTAGTGAGCGTGCGGTGTGTGTGCTGTGTGTAGTGAGCGTGCGGTGTGTGTGTTGTGTGTAGTGAGCGTGCGGTGTGTGTGCTGTGTGTAGTGAGCGTGCGGTGTGTGTGCTGTGTGTAGTGAGCGTGCGGTGCATGTGCTGTGTGTAGTGACCATGCGATGCGTGCAGTATGTAGAGATCGTGTGGTGTGGTGCGGTGTGGAGAGAGCGTGCGTTGTGTAATGAAGATGATTTTCATGTAATATTGTGTTAACATTTTATATGGCTAGGAGTTAAATATTTGTATTACACAAAATTTCATACTCCTCTGCTAAAAATACCCTTCTGGAAATATGTTAGTGCGATCTCTGCATGGTAACCGATCCCTGATGACGTCCAGGGTAGCGACGATTGGAACAAAGATGGTAGCGGCCACTCACCACCGTCTTTAACCCCTTAAGGACGCAGCCATTTTACAGCTTAAGGCTCAGCCCGATTTTTTGGATTCTGACTTGCTTCGCTTTATATGGTTATAACTTTTGAACACTGTTACTTATCAAAACGATTCTGAGATTGTTTTTTCCCCACATGTTGTACTTCATTTTAGTGGTAAATTTTGGCAGATAAGTTTTGCGTTTATTTACAAAAAAAAGAAAATGTGATGAATTTTTTGAAAAATTTGCCATTTTCGAAATTCTAAATCATCACGTTTTCAGGCAGATAGATTTACCAGCTAAATAAGTTGCTGAATAACATTTCCCATTTGTCTACTTTACATTTTCATAATTTCTGAAATATCTGGATAATTTATTTTGACGTCACGCGGCTTGCAAATAGAATATCGCTTTTCCGGATTTTCAGAATTGACTATTTTGGGGATAAATACAGTTTTGAATGAAATTTTACATATTTAGCATCAAAACCCCCTATATAACCAACCCATTTTCAAATCTGCACCCCTCAAGCTATCAGAAACAGCTTTTACGAAGATTGTTAACCCCTTGAGATCTTCATAGTAATTGAATCAAAATGGAGGTGAAATTTAGAATGGTCATATTGTTCCCTTATACGTTCATTTAGCACCAAAATTTACACATTTCCAAAATATAAAAAGCGAAAACCCACCATACAATTTGTTCTGCAATTTCTCCTGAGTACAAAGACCCCCCACATGTGGCCGTTACTTGTTTTATGGGGGCACAGCGAGGCGCAGAAGGGAAGGAGGGCGCTGCAGCTGCCAGGAATTTAGTTTCCTCATTGGCCCCTTTTGAAGGCTATAAAATTTTCGCTTTTTCGTTATTGGGGCCATGTGACGGCATTTTTTTTGCGGGATGAGATGCTTTTTCCATTGTTACCATTTTGGGGTTGGTATCACCTATTGTTGAAAATTTAGGAACTTTTTTTGAGGGCAGGAGTAGAAAAGCATCAATTCTGTACTGGATTTTTGACTTTTTTTTTTTTTGGTGTTCACCGTATAGACTAATAGTCATGTTATCTTTATTCTATGGGTTGATACGATTACGGGGATACCAGACATGAATATATTTTCTTACGTTTTACTAAATTTGTCAAACAAAACCCTAATGTGGGGAAAAATCTATAATTTTTGTATTGCCATCTTCCAAGTGGCATAACTTTGTTACGTTTTTGGCTACGGAGCTGGTTGATGGCTTGTTTTTTGCGGGACATGTTGTACTTTGCACCAGTATCATGTCTGAGTACATATGGTTTTTTGGTCGCATTTTATATCATTTTTTGTGGGATTGAAAAGGTAAAAATCATAATTTTTGGAGGGTTTATAACAGTTTTTTTTTACGGCGTTTATCGTGGGGGTTCAATAATGATTTACTTTTATTCTACGGGTTGTTACGGACGCGGTGATACTATATATGTGGGGTTTGTGTTATGATTTAGACTTTTTTTTTGAGTTATATGTCTCTTTATATGTTTTGGGGGTTTGGGGCATTTTTAGTGATTTATGACTTTATTTTTTTATTGAATAACTTTTTTTTTTACTTTTTCACTTTTATACCATGGGACATGAAGAAGCAATCTTCTGATTGCTTCTTCATGATAATATTCTGCAATACTCATGTATTGCAGAGTATTATCAGTGTCAGCCTATGCACTTGCATAGGCTGGCACTTTGCCAGTAAGATGACGTCACAGACGCCATCTTACTGGCAATTCTTGCTAGTAACTCTGGGGTCCAGATCGGACCCCAGAGTTACTATAGCAACGATCGGCGCCCCCCGAAAACGGTTCGAGGGGGCCGATCGTGGGGGAAAGACCCCCCAGATACTTGTTAGATGCCGCGGTCGCGCTGACCGCGGCATCTAACGGGTTAAGCACCCGCGATCGGAGACAACTCCGATCGCGGGTGTTACACTGGGGTGCCGGCTATTAGTTACAGCCGGCACCCCGTGTTTCCCGATGCCGGTTCGGCTCTGATCCAGAGCCGAGCCGGCATAGGAGCCGTGGCGGATATATCCGCCACTGAGCGCTAAGTCACTGCGCTCCGTGGCGGATATATCCGCCGCGGAGCGCGAAGGGGTTAAAATGCTGCCGGCATCATTGGAAGGGTTAATAGCCGCAATCTGTGCTAGCACCGATTGCGGGTATAAGCCGCAAGTGTTTGCTGCAATATGCAGCAAACCCCACCTCTCTATGAAGAGGGCTCACCCTGTGACGTGACAATGGTGTGAGATTGGCAGTAATGAATAATAAAATGTTTTGTTTCTGTAAATATGAGAAACAAAACATAGATATGTGTACTCTATGTAGCACTTTCTGACCAGGCCTTAAAAGGCTTCAATGACAAATTTTTAACAAATTTTCATACTTTTTTCATTGATCGAAGGGCCATAACATTTTTTTTGTGCAATACCTTCTTCCAGTGTTTTTCTCATGACACATAGGTATAGTTATAAATAATTTAAAAAGTTAAAGGACTTTTTTTTTTCATTTTTAGTTTTTTAAGCGGTTAGCATTACAAAAACTGTAGAAAAAAAAATATTTTTCTATTGTATAGCATTTTTTCAAATGAACTCAAAATGACCAAAATAGATGAACTCCATATTGGGTGACTGTTGTTTTGATATATAACATATATAGTCTGGCCGTGTGTTTTAGAGTCAATAAACAGTTATTGAAGCATACAACATACAGTAAACCACAACGTAGTTTGTCATAAGATTGAAGTAAATACAATATGGATGATACAGATGAATTATGGTCCAGAAGGATACACACTTGTCACATAGGCCAGAGTCAGGGGAGTAACAAGCAGAAGCTGGGACCCATAGCAGACCCTTCAATGGGTCCCCCTTCCCTTCCCAATACAGGCGGTCCCCTACTTAAAAACACTCGACTTACATACGACCCCTAGTTACAAACGGACCACTGGATATTGGTAATTTATTGTACTTTAGTCCTAGGCTACAATGATCAGCTGTAACAGTTATCAAATGTGTCTGTAATGAAGCTTTAGTGTTAATATTGATTCTTATGACAACCCAACATTTTTAAAATCCAATTGTCACAGAGACTAAAAAAGTTCTGGCTGGGTTTACAATGATAAAATATACAGTTCCGACTTACATACAAATTCAACTTAAGAACAAACCTACAGACCCTATCTTGTATGTAACCCGGGGACTGCCTGTACATATTTTTTACATACACATTTACACAAGCGTAATCATTTTTACACACGTGTCTACACATTCATACATTTATACACACGTAAGTATATGCACATCATATACGCACATCAAATTTACAACATACACACAGATATACAGCATATATACACACACATCCAGTATATACAACACATACAGACATATATACAGTATATATACACACACATCCAGTATATACAATACATACACACAGATATACAGTATATATACACACACATCCAGTATATACAACATACACACAGATACACAGTATACACACACATCCAGTATATACAACATACAGGCAGTCACCGGGTTACATACAAGATAGGTTCCGTAGGTTTGTTCTTAAGTTGAATTTGTATGTAAGTCAGAACTGTATATTTTATCATTGTAATCCAAGCCGATTTTTTTTTGGTCTCTGTGACAATTGAATTTTAAAAATGTTAGATTGTCATAAGAACCAGAATTAACAATAATACAGTCACCTGTGATAACTATTATAGCTAGTTATTGTAGCCCACAGCTAAAGTACATTGAATTACCAACATCCAGAGGTCCGTTTGTAACTAGGGGTCGTCTGTAAGTTGGGTGTTCTTAAGTAGGGGACCATCCAGTATATACAACATACACACAGATATACAGTATATACACACATCCAGCATACACAATACATACACACACATCCGGCATATACACACACATATACAGCATATTTACATGCATTTACAGTTTACATATGTATTAATTATACTCACCCACCTTCATCGCTGGATGTCACACTGCATCTTGCCTGGAACGTGTGGTCGGGACGTGGTGGCGGGTTCAGGAAGCAGGTGAGGTGGGCGGGCCCTTTAGCTGGTGAGGTGGGTGGCAGGGCAGGTAGCAGGTGAGATGGGCGGGCTAGGCCGCCGGAGAGCTGGGCATGTCGGGCCGCAGGTGAGGTGGGCGGCAGGCTGCAAGTGAGGTGGGCGGGCTGCAGGAGAGCTGGCCGGGCCGCAGTTGAGGTTGGCAGGCTGGGCCGTATGTGCGGTGGGTGGTGCACACCGGACGTGAGCTGTGCGGGGCCAGGTTAGAAGTGGGCGGAGCAGGCCATGCTTGTTTAGCAGCAGAGGTAGTAGGACGGCTCCTGAGCCTGGGACAGACATCCAAATTATAATTTGTTATAGATGTGTCCCCAACAAATTCTAATTCAGATGTCTGTCCCAGGCTCGGGGGCCGTTCCTTAAATCAGTGTTCTAGCTTCCTGCAAGTAAATAAATTATTCTTTGCCTGTCCCCCCTGCACTCGGGCCCCGTAGCAACTGCTTCGTCTGCTATGGCGGTTGTTATGCCACTGGCCAGAGTACAAAGATATAGATTCGATCTACAAACAAATTCTGAGCAAGACCGTATTGCTTCCCATAAACAGTTTGCTAACAGAGACATAGGGGTAGGGTAGGACGAAAGGTCACCGGGCAAATGAGGGGGATAGGATTGGGTATGGGGTAGAGAGAGTAAGTTAAAGAGAAAGATTAAAAAAAAGGGGAGGAGTAGGAGGGTAAGAATCAAGAGAGAGAGACCAACACCAGGCCACCTCAGGAAACTGATCCAGATGTGACCAAGGCCGCGAAGGAGGGAGACTCCCTGAAGGTCACCCAGGGAGACCAGGTACTATGAAACTGTGTGATTCTGTCATTGTCAATAGCCCTTAAATCCTCCATTCTAACTATATGATTCAGGACAGCCACCCAGTCCGCTCTAGAGGGGGGAGCCGAAGATCTCCAACAGCGGGGAATAATCTAGCGTGTGGCCACGAGAAAATGTCGTAGTAATCCCTTTTTGATCTTAGAGACAGGTCTCGGAAGGGCGGAAGGAAGGGCCTGTTCTGGGGTGAAGGTCACATGGGATCTGGTCAATCCGTTATACAACTGATTAACATTCTGCTACAGGGGGGCAATGAGAGGGCAGCCCCACCAAATATGTAACATGGAGCCAATGTCACCCTCGCACCACCAGCACTGGTCTGAGATCTGAGGGTCAATTTGCCTCAGTTTAAGCGGGGTGCGGTACCATTATGAGAGAATTTTAAAGTTCAGTTCTTGGAGTCTGCAGGAAGAAGAGAGGACATGGGTTAACATGAATACATTAGACCACTGTTCCGTGGTCAGCTCTTTCTCGAATGCGGTTTCCCACACCCTGGTATAGTATGGTTTTGAGTCCCCTGTCTCCCTTGCCAAAAATACGCCATACAGAAGTGATATTGTATGAGTTAGTTGGGTGTTAGTGAGGCATAGCTCTTCAAATGTAGTGAGGCTGTGATTGTTGGTGTGGGTGCCAGAGAGGAAACAAAATGTCGGAGTTGTAGGTACATTAGCCAGGATCCCGGTGTGTTCCCAGTGCTCCGTAAGGGGATGGAGCCCATTCTCATCCACCACATCTCGGATTCTAAGTTGCGTATTATCCATCCCCAAGAGGGACCGGGCACTAATCCCCGGGATAAATTGTGGGTTGCCCAAGATCGGGGTCATAGGGCCACTATTTGCAGTTTAAATGCAAATTTTCTCCAAGCCTTCAGGAAAGTCTGCAGAGTATGTGGTAGATAAAAGGGTTGTTAAGTGACGGATTGTGGCAACCAGAAAAAACCCAGCACCTGTGGGGGGAAATTTCCAATACTGATGTAACCCATAGTTTCGTCGTTTTATGGTGAAAAAGATCCAAGACACATGTACCTATGGCCGATCTTTTATAGGATATGAAATCCGGCATCCCCGCCCCCCCATTTATTTTAGATCATACAAGAAGATTCCTTCTTATACGGGGTAAGGAGCCCCGCCATACAAAGTGGCGGGCCATTTTTTGGAGGGATATAAAAAAGGCACGAGGTATATCCCAGGGAACAGTCTGGAAAAGATATAGAAGTCTGGGTAGGATATCCATTTTTAGGACATTGATTCTCACAAACCAGGATAAGGTCAGTGGTTGCCATTTAGTCAGGTCAGCCGCTATGGTTTTCAGCAGTGGTTCATGGTTGAGAAAGTATAAGCGAGAGAGATCCGAGGGAATATGGCACCCAAATACTTAATGGACGTATCCGTCCAGCGGAAAGGGAACACCGATGCCAGATGAGACGCCTCCTTTTGGGGGAGTGACACATTCAGCATCTCCGACTTCTGCAGGTTAACTTTGAAATTACTGAGTCTCCCGTATGTGTTGAATTCCTTCAATATTGCTGGGAGAGAGATACAAAGATTGGTGACATAAAGGAGCAGATCATCCGCAAATAGGGACAGTTTATGATGAGTTTGTCCTATCAGTATTCCCTGAACATCGGGGTTGCCACGGAGCGCTACGGCCAGGGATTCCATTACTAGGAGATATAAATAGGGTGATAGGGGGCAACCCTGCCTTGTCTCATTGGAGATAGACAGTGGTAATGAAAGTGCACCATTGACTCTGACCTTGGCCGATGGGCCCCGATATAAGGCCATGATTCTTTCTCTCATATGAGGGCCAAGGCCAATGGAGCGCAAGGTTGCCTCCAGAAACCCCCAGTGTACTCGGTCAAAGGCTTTTTCAGCATCGATGGATTATAGACACATGGGGGTTCCGGCGGTCTGAGCCCTCGCTATCAAAGATGGTTGATCGTGTTGTCCCTGGCCTCTCGCCCCGGGACAAACCCCACTTGTTCTTGGTGTATCAAAGAGGGAATGAGGGGCTGAAGTCAGAGTGCTAGTAGTTTAGAATATATTTTGGTGTCCACATTCAACAGGGATATCGGACGGAGGTTCCCACAGTGAGTCTGGTCCTTTCCTAATTTGGGGATCACAGTAATGTAGGCTTGCAGGGCTTGGGAAAATGGTATTAAAGGTTTTGGTTAGCAAGGGAATCAATTCCATTTTGCACTTTTTGTAAAATCTAGGGGTAAAGCTGTCAGGGCCTGGACTTTTACCCGTTTTGAGGTTTTTGATGACAAATCCTCCTCCAGAGAGGAGGCCTCAGTATCCGGAATAGTGGGTAACGAGTTCGTCTCTAAATAACTGTTGATCTCCTTGGTGGAGGGTTTGGAGGATCCGAGTTAATTATCTCTAATGTTATACAACTTGGAATAGAATTTGGAAAATTTGTTTAGAATTTGGTACTCTTTATGTACCAGCCCCTTTTCCGGGGAATTTATACCAAAAATATGAGTGGTCGGGTTGCGGGGGTGGAGTGCTTTGGCTAGCCATGCTCCGCATTTGTCACCATATTCAAAGCCCTTCTGCATGCGCTCCCTAGCACAACATTTTTTTTGGTCTAGGATAGTAAAGATCTCCTGGTGAATGGAGGAGATTTCCGCTTTTAAGAGCTCTGAAGGGGTAGACTTGTTAACGCATTCTTTGTCGGCTAAGGAGCGTAATAATGTTTTAAGTTTATGGGCTCTTTCTCATTTCAACCTGGCCCTATGTGAAATGAGGATGGATTGCAATTTACATTTGAGAGCCTCCCATGTAGCAGGAAGTGTGGAGGCATACTGTATGGGGTTCTCTGAGGCGGAGCGGATTGCTGCTTTCAATTCCTTCATGCATAATTGATCATCTAATAGATGATCATTAAGCCGCCAGCCTGCCTTTCCAGCCTGGGAAAGGGGGAACCCTCTAGGGAGCCAAATACCGGGGCATGATCCGACCACAGGAATGTATCTGTAGAGCATCTAGGTAACATATCTAGCAACCTGTGTGAGAGGAAAATATAATCCAGTCTGTGGTAGGAGTTGTGAGCTAGGGAGTGGTAGCTATACTCCCTGGTGGAAGGGTGTAATGTGCGCCACATATCAACCAAATGAAGAGCTCTGAGTTCAGTCTTTAGTCAACGGCGTTTCGCAAAGGAGACACCTGTGGTTGTGTCCAGATCTATGTCCATCACCATATTGAAGTTTCCACCCAGAACTATGTCCGACCCATTAGCAAATTCCGCCAAAGAGTGAAGCGTTGAGACTCCAAAGGAGACCTGGTTAGAGTTAGGGAAATACGCGTTAGCAATGGTAAAGATAGCACCTCCAACACTGATATTTAGGAACAAAAACCTACCCCCTGGATCTTATTTTGAGTCTATCAGAATGTGATTCAGAGTTTTATGAAAAGCAATGGAGACCCCCCCCCTGCCTTCTTATATGGGTGTGGACAATAGAACCATTTGGACTATAAGTTGGTTGGGCAATTAGGTATCGCGTTCGCCACAAAATGAGTTTCTTGAAAGAAAGCTATAAGAATCTTCTGTTTATCAAGCCTATATAATATTTGCCCCCTTTTTGCCAGGGCATTGAGACCCTTGACATTGAAGGAACAAAAAGACAGCGACAAGTTAGGCATGGCTGTGTTAGTTTGTGGGGATGAAGATGAGAGAAGAAAGGCTAGAGGAGAGAGGGTATAGGTTAGGGTTAAGATAGGGAAATAAGACAGACACACCAGGCAAAAATCACAACAACAAACCAATAAGCCCTTATCTATGTAGGTCTAAAGATCAGGGTGGGGTGTCAACTATATGTACACAAACGGGCCTGCCGTACGTGTAAGCCCCAATGGGAAACAGGTAAACTAGAGGAGGAGTACGCGAATACAGCATCTGCAACCCCATGTTGCCGTTAGTGAGGAAACATGAAAAAAAAAAGTGAAAGCTATCTAACTTTTGCAAGAAATTTTGGAAAAAAGAGAGAAGATCACATGGTCCACCCCTGCAGGCATAGGTTATCTCTGATATCTGAAATTATCGCACACCTGCAGCTAAAGCACAACAGAATGTCAACACACAACTTTTGGCAACTTGACAATTTGTAACACGCTAACAAAGAACTCATAAAGACATGATGTGTCACTGATTATCTGGTGCACCCTGACGCCCTCTTCTGCCTCCGCGGTCTCGGCGTCTCGGAGGTCTAGCCGGGAGTGGGGGGGCTCCCCCCAAGCCCTCCGGAACAGGTAACCTAGGCCACCCAGTGATGATCGGTGCCGGAAAGCCCAAAGCAGCCGCCAGATCAGGAAACTCAGCCGGATGTCGTAAAGTGTATCTGCCCCCTTTGTAGCGGACATGAAGACAAAATGGGCATCCCCAGGAGTATGGAATGTTCCTGTGATGGAGCTCTCCAAGTAGAGGTTTAAGGGCCCTCCGTTTAAGCAGCGTGAGACGGGACAAGTCCGAGAGTAGTTGTAGGTTGGTGCCTTGAAACTGGATGTTCTCCATATCTCTAGCTTTGGACATTATGGTGTCCTTGATTTGGTATTTATGAACCCTGCAGATGACATCTCTAGGCGGAGGCTGGTCACCGCGTTTAGCTTGTGGGGATCGGTGCGCCCGATCCAGTTCTAGAGGCGTATCAGCCTGGGATCTCGAGTATAGAATTAAATATCACTTGTCATGCAAGTGAGAGGCTTCTACTGTTTCCGGTAGGCCACGGACCCTTATGTTGTTGCGACGACACCTGTTTTCAGTATCATCCAACTGGTCAGCTAGAAATTGTATTTGGAAGGAATGTAGAGACAGGGTAGATTCGAGATTGTCCATTCTGTTAGAGATGGATGCTTGACTGTCTTCTACAGTAGAAACTCTAACGGTGAGATTTTGAACGTCTTCTTTGACTACCCCTATCTTTGCCCCGTATGACTGTTCTAGTTGTGCCTTGTAATTTTCCATGTCTTCCCTAGTAGGGATAGAGAGAAGGTGAGCTCTCAACTCCACTAGCGCCCCCAGTTCTTGTGATAAAAGGACAGGTGGAAATCGAGACATCATCATCTGTGATTGTTGTGGCAGCAGAGAGGGGTGTGTGGAGTAAGGTGACATTGTAGGTGCAGTTCCACACGGATAAAGTGATGCAGACATAGAAGGTGAGGGAGGTGATGCATTGAATGCCGGGGAGCAATTTCCAGGTGTGGGTGGCCATTCCTCACCTTGGGAAGACCAGAGAACTGGGGATTGTGGGTTATCCAGTCCCTGAGGCAGGGAGCAGTCCAGGGTCACATTTTGATCCGCGATTGGCCTGTGGTGGGCCTCCTGTGGAGGACATGTTATGCCCCTCTGGGTGGCCTCCCCCTCCCCCAGCCTCAGCAGTAGATGTTGATGGTGGTCAGTGTTCCTGGGAGCCACAGATGACCCCAGCAGTTGGTCAGCCGCCTGGGGGCCTGAGTCCACAGGGCCATGTAAGATAATCTTGTGTGAGGGAGCGTGAGGGAGTTGCGTCGCCATGCTCCTGCCCGACCAGCACCGTGCTCACCTCCGGGGCCTCCTCTATATTCTGATGTGCCTGGGTAGGTGCGCTATCCGCAAGAGAACGCGGGCTCCCCGTTCCGGCCTGCACAGGACTCCCTGTGGTGTCGCGCTGTGGGGCGAGTCCCGATCCCGCCAAGCGCCTGCCAGAGACCTGGGTACCTTCTCTCGGGGAATACACCCCATGAGCCGAGTTTCCAGCTCCAGTCCCGGTACCTGGTGAGTGGTGTGGACGAGGCTGTGATGCCGAAGTGGAGGACAGCACGGAGGTTCCCGCCGCCATGTCGGTACCACGTGGCGCAGGTGATGGGGCTGTCAGGGGAGACAAATATCTTCCAATCCCTCAGGCAGCAGTCTTGGGCATGGTGGCACTCAGTGCCTGGGAAGTTCCCCTTTTCTTAGGACCCATCGGGGTGTCCAATAAGTTGATAGCGGGATGAGACGGCTTTCACCGGGGTTTCGGCTGCAGGAGCTACTCTGAGACACGTCTAGCCTCCTCCATAGTTTGGCCACGCCCCCCCCCGTGTGTTTTATAGTGTAGCGAAGGGATTTTTCCAATAAAAATTGTATTTATTTATTAATATTTAAGATGTTAAAGGATTTTAAACCAAGCACACTTACTTGGTAGTGTGCCCCCTCTTCCAAGATGAAATCTTATTTTAGCTCCTTGTGCCATAGTTTGGTACAAAAATAGCTTTAAAAATTATGCAAATGACCTGAGGTATGGTGGCACGATACCACAGGCTGTACACATTGCAGTGGATGGGAGTCCCTGCATTATATAGAAATACAATGCAAGGACGTTTCTCTCCTCTGGCCAAACAGCCGCACCGTTTGTGCACTGTTTGTGCAGCACTTTACATGTGTAAAAGCCCTCAGTCTGAGGTGAAACAGATGAAGATGGTTACTGCTGCTGCAAGAAACAATTGTGAAAATGTAGTGTAACTTATTAACTATGAAGGATTATTCCCCAAATGTGCAGAGTGGTCTTTAGAGATCAGCTAGGGATCATGAGTGTGGCCACTTCACTTGGGCCCCGCTGCAGAGTGCTTATCACTATATTAGCCACTCTGCACATTTGATACCCCTTAGTGACCCCATAACAGGGGTCACTGTATCTAATTTTTAATGTCCACATTTCTCCGATGTAGACCCTCTGGTTAATCCCATGTGTGAAGAAACGCGTCAGGGTGGGGGGATGCGGGGGTATTTTTGATATTTCATAGGGCAAGTCTTAATGTTACTGCCCTTGTAAGGGCGGGAGTCAACTCCGGGACGACCGGGATAGTGTAGGGGCACCTTTGATTTCTCCTCACATCCATTCCTCCCCAGGAGAGGACTTAATACTCCCGACCCAGGAACCCACCAGGTACCTCTGTACAGACACCAGCATGTATGGTAAGATGCAAATATTTTCTACTAAGTCTATGTGTCTGTAAGAGATCAAGAGACTTTCTATCTGAGGATTTGGTGTGTACATTGTTTGAGCCCAGTGATACTGTGACCATCCGGGCTGGATGCCCTGGATGATTTTACTGTTATTTGATATTATTTTTATGTTGGTTTTTAATGCATATCCAATAAAAAGTTATGAATTTTAGTTATCTCACTTGACTAGCTGGTATAAGAGTAAAGGCAAACCAATTACATTTTTTTTAAAAACTGCCTCACATTAATGGCAATTTTTAAAGGATATATCAGTGTCAGTGGTCAATAAATACACACCTAGTCGGAATATAAAACAGGCAAGGTGCTGATCAAACTGAGAACTTATATCTGCAAAAATGGCTGCAACTCCTCTCCATTGTAAACTTCACAATGTGCTAGTATAAGTCTCATGGGTTTTACCACTGTTGTTCACCACGAGTATAAGTTCCAGTAGCTGTGACTGGAGTCTAAGACATTTTTATGTCTCAACTTTATTGGGTGAATAATATACCAGAGATATCAAGAATTATACTACAAGTAGAATACATTGCCAGTATGACTTTGGAAAGGCATAAAGAATTTCAGCAATAATACCTAAGAAAAGTGTGACGTATTATAAAGTTAGATGCTATAAAATGGTAGCAGATATAGTCTTTGATATGGATAACAGATGTCCTTTATATGAGGACATTTAGCAATATGTATCAGCTTCACCTTTAAAACCAGAAAGCCAACTACAAACATGATATAGGACTACACAGGGGCTTACCGGCCAATAGTACACGACAAACTAGTAACAGCACATTGTCAAAGGTTAGATGGGAAGAAAGAGAGGAAAGGAAGAAGATTAAATTTTGTTGGTAAGTGGAAGGGGTGTATAGGGGGCAAGGGAATAGGAGCTGGAAAGAGTAGAACAGAATAAGCTTGTAATGTTTCATCACTGGTAATGGTATTTAGGTCCTTGTTATTTAGGTGACGTGGTGCAATTGCAGAACTCTCCGCACTGTCTCCACATATTTCTCATCTGGCACCGGTTTCCGCTGACTCCCAGGTTGTAAGAATGCCTTGATTGTAGGAATTTCACTTATTTTTGCTTTGAAGTCCTAAATAAAATTGAGATGGTATTAATATGTTTGAGCTTTAAATGCAAAAAAATTAAAAGGCTACTTTTCTTCTCTTTATAGTACACAAGACATGCAAAGTATTGGAGACAAAGAGAAATGAAGGGAGAGCGGGACAAAATGGTTTGATCTATTCAGCTGGCAATAGGATATGCAAGTATCCCTGTTCAAAGCTAATCCATGGCTTAAAAAGATGGTAAATACACCAGTTCAATACCCTGGACTAGATGGCTGCAAGTAGGATTTAAGGGAAACTGTCAGACAAAATAACCAACCACAAAACTAAATATATTCTCATAAACTGTCATTGGAAAGTATTGATAAATCCCTATGTGTGTCAGAGAAGCAGAGATTTAGAGAGTACAAGAGATTCAACTGCTGGCAGGTTGTGCTGGGGGAAGATTACAGGATACAGTCCTGTGTACGGGGGAAGGGAAGTTAGGTACTTGGTGTAGCTGCTGCATTATCGGTGTCTCTCACAAACAACAGCTAAAGCAAACTACCGTAACTACTAATGCAAAGTTTTACTATACTGCTCTGTACTGTACATATAGGAAGGAGATCGGAAGGGAAACAGAAAAGTCTCAGTTTGGCTCAATTTCCTCACTCCAGTGCCAAAGCTCATTTGAATAATAAAGAAAAGGCGATTTTACAACTATTGATTTATGGATCTAAAAGATAAAGGTTGGGATTGAATCCTTGTGAGATGTTCTAAAAGGTAGTGATGTTAGAAATAGAGAGAGAGAGAACAGCTGACAGAATACCTTGTACTTCTACCAGCAGTATTCTGATTTAACTTGCATGTGACTGAATTATAAAATAATGTACAAAATACAAAATATACAAATACAAATGTACAAAATATTAAGAATACAGTTAAAATAATCTGCAACTGAAAACAGAGATACACTTTAGTAAAATAAACTTGTAGGCATAAAATGCATTCTACTTAATGGTCAGTTTATTTACAACCAATGGACGTACCCTAAGGAGAGGAAAATCGGCCATTAAATCAGCAAACTTTTCTTCCACCATGAGGATAGCTTCCAGGAGGTGTACATCAGCCCAGGTAAACCACTTTCCAACAAGGTACATATTACCATGCTCTCTTAGGATCTGTAATATTTATATCAACAAATAGTAGAAGGGGAAAACATATGTAAATACAATCACAATGATGTTCATTATTAAAAAAAATAATTGAAGTTATTGCAACTTTACAAGGCACTTTAAAGAAGTCCTGTCACCAGAATAATAACCCAAAACCAACAATGCCTTCTAGTGAAGGGTTACAAATACTCCCCATATCACCTAAAATTATCTGCCTTAATTACAGCCATGTTTCTGATATACAAATTAGCATACCGTACTTGACTTTTATGCTGGACATAACTCTTGTTTTCACCCAGTCTGGGGTTCACCCTTCTAACAGCAATTACAAAGTTTTGTAGAATTTCCATTTTGATTGTTTTAAAAGATCCTGAGAACATTGATAGAAGTAAGTGTGTTGTATAATGTAAAACCCAAAGCTCATACTCCTTTGGGCAAGACCACTATATGTAACATCCCAACCTCTGACTGGCAGTCCCATTGATGTTTTGTCTGTAGTCCATGCTTGACAACATTGTTTTTCACCCTCACTATTGAAATGCTTGAGAATAGCAATAGATGAAGTAAAAATATTAATAATTTGTCACGTTTATGAGATGGAATTTATAGATGAACTATACAAAAAACTACATCAATAATCTTAACTGGTGTAGGTTTGCATTGACCAGAGATTTTATCAAAGGGAACCTTGTCACCAGGAATGTAATATTTAGCTGGTGACAGGTTCCCATTGTTAGCATTCTGAATAATTTAAGTATTTTATACAAGTTTATTTCACATTACCTGGCTTCCTGTCAGCAGCATGTGGTGAGTACACAGGGAGGGGGCAGCCTGTGTGTGCCCGTGTCAGTCTCCTCCACACTCATCAAGCTCCCTCCCTTCATGTCATGTGCATTGATCAAGCTGGGGAGGGGAAGGATGGTGTGGAGCAGAGGAAAGATTCATGAGGAGACACAAGCAGAAAAGGCTGCAGGTGCCCCACATCTAGGACTCACCACATTCTGCTGGCATTGAGCCAGGTAATGTGAATCACATAAACTACTGAAATGATTCAGAATGCTGAAAAAGGCATTGAGATCAGCATAGCATTGGGTATTGGAACCTTTCACTAGCTACAAATGATATTCCTGGTGACAGATTGCCTTTAAATGCCCAGTATTTTTTCAGTAGACTCTGCAGAAATCAATAGTACAAGTGAATATAAGAAAATTTCTCATGTACTTTATGAAGGAAAGTGCTTCAGTTTACATAGAGATCTACAGTACATGTGGGGGAGGGAGCAAGATCTAAGTGGGAGCAGCTAGTCTTCACCCACAAACTTTGTGAGAAATAAAAACCACACATTGGCTCAGATATCTCCTTGTATCTGCGCCAGTTTATTTGTCTATTATTGCACTAAAAATTATGTCTTTGTAGCTTGCACGTGTGTTTACGAAGTGTTTGTGCCACATTTGCACTTTAGAAAATTGTGCACCTAAAGGGGCGTGAAAGTGCTTAGTTGGAGATTGCGACACATTTATTTCTGAGCCACAATTCTGTAGCAACTGCATCAAGAAAAGTTTACAAAAAAATTGCGTGCACCTCCTAAAAATAGACCCGATTATCAAAAGCGTGCGGCAATAATAGATTATCTGCCGAAAACTGCCCATTAGTGAGACAAACTGCACTAAAAGCACAAGTTTTTATATATTCAGGCCATTGGGGGTCTTTTACTAAGGGCCCAAATAGCTTTTTTTTCGTCGGGTTTCCCAAATTTTCCCGATTTGCGCAGTTTTTCCCTGAATTTCCCCGGGATTGTGGAGCACGCGATCGGATTGTGGCGCATCGGCGCCGGCATGCATGCAACGGAAATCGGGGGCATGGCTGTCGGAAAAATCGCGGAATTTAAAAAAAAAATGTGCCGCTTGACACGCGCTTACCTGCACCCAAGATAGGAAGGTGAACTCCGGCGGACTTCAACTAAAGTTTAGTGCTTTAGTCAGAACTCCCTGCTTCAGAATGCCCCGACTACTATGATTGAAAGTCCTGTATCCAGGGACATCATAAAAACGTCTCCAGAAGAATGGTGTGTGATGTCAATCACAGAAGGGGATATTCTGAGGCGCGAGAGCTTGACTTCAGTGCTGAGGTCTCTGTGCCTTTATTCAACCAATGTACAACTCAATTCGAAGTTGATTTTTTAAATGATGCCACCACCCTGGGCTATGAAAAAAACATGATGTGGATGGTGTTGAGCTGCTTCACAACACACTGGAAGTGGTTTATTAGGGAGGAACCCTTTAAGGCACAATAAATTAAAATTAATAAATCCCCAAGAATTATTAAAAATCAAAACGCACCATAGCAATGTATGCAATTCATACACTGTGTAAAGTTTGTCAAAATAAAAGTTTTAATAATGTGGTAGGAGGACTGGTTGTATTTCACAGCCTTCTTCACAGAATATACGTTTTTGATAAGCTATATACACACTGGTGGGAACCAGGGGCGTAATTTGAGGGGGTGCAGAGGTTACAATAAACTATACATTATAGTCGGGGGCCTGACACAGACTTTGCACTGGGGCCCATCAGCTTCTAGTTACACCACTGGTGGGAACGGCAAGAGGCAGAGCTCTCATCTGATTGTGTTCTGCAAGCTTGCAGTTTCCCTCCACGTGTGTGTGAGGGTGACGGAGGATCAGGTGAAATGCTTCCTGCGGCTAGGTAAGGTGACCACAATGTCTGCGATCGGTCTGGGCAGCTGATTGGGCAATATGCTCTTGCTTGATGGCTACTTTCATCTATGAGAGCTTGCAAATAATTATACCTCATATACTCCTTGCACATAAATAGTGCTTTTGTAAGGTTACTATACACAGATGCCGGAAGAAGCACGGAACGGCCTTTGCCTCAGTTTGGGAAGTATGCACACCCTTCCTTTCCAATATGTCCTGTTGTCCTTGTGAGTCCTATATGAGTATAATTATATAAAATAAAAACAAGAACATATTTCGACTGGAGACTTTTCTGCTTTTCTTCTACAGCTTTTTGGATGAAATGTTCTTTGGATTTACTATTTATGAGAGCACCGCTTGCTTTAGAGTTTCACACCACTGTTTGTTATACTACCCTGTTCAGGAAGAAGTGGTAAAGGAAAAGGAGTGCCGCTTTAAATTTTCTTTTGCACATTTATGATACTACCATATTTTTCAGACCATAAGGCGCACCGGATTATAAGGCGCACCATCAATAAATGCCTGCTAAAGCGTCTAGGTTCATATAAGGCACACTGGATTATAAGGTGCACCTGATTATAAGGATGAATGACCAGCAGGTGGCAGACCTGTGCACAGTTCAAGGCAGCTGTTGTCTGTAAGTACGGTTCATATGTAAGGCTCATTGGACTATAAGGCGCACCTGATTATAAGGATGAATGACCACCAGGTGGCAGACCTGTGCACAGTTCAAGGCAGCTGTTGTCTGTAAGTACGTTCATATGTAAGGCGCACCTTTGATTTCTAAGAAAATCAAAGTTTTTTTGTGCGCCTTAAAGTTCGAAAAATACGGAACTCATATTAAATATAACACACATTACATATTACAGATCACTTCACATATTTAGGATAAAGCAGTAACAAAGGCTTTACCTTTTCGTAAACTGGAAAGTATCTATTATGCGCCAACTGACGAATTTTATTAAGGTGTGCCTCCTGTAGCTCTGGTGCAATAAATGGATAAAGCATAATGGGATTCATAAGATCAGTGGTGCCTCCAACATACATATCAATTCTGAAAACAAGCAAATAAAGCAGGTTAAGATTTTTATATTGCATATTCTATATCATCATTTGGATAATTCATTTGTTGTAATATCACGTGACTCCTCCTACTTTTATATGGAGGCACAATTATAGAAATTATGGGGCAGATTTATCAAGCTGTCTGAAAGTCAGAATATTTCTAGTTGCCCATGGCAACCAATCCCCTTTAAAATATTCATGAGCACTGATCCAATGATAGCTGAGCTGTGATTGGTTGCCATGGGCAACTAGAAATATTCTGACTTTCAGACAGCTTGATAAATTAGAGATTTGTGGCATGCTCCTCTGGATATTAGTTCCATTGAAACATTGCTTCTAGGCAATGTGTCAGCATTTTTGACCATACAAAACTGCAGTGTCTGATGACAGATTCCCTTTAAGAATAGAGCAACATGCATCTGGAACTTAAGGAAACATTGGGGCTCATTTACTCATTTACTGCGCTGCTCACCTTTTTCGGGGGTTCTACAGCTTTTACAGGTATTTAATAAGTGTCAGCGCTGGGATTTTGGCCCACTTAATCCTTTTATTGGCGCATGTGCTCAGGCTTCCATGCTACACAATTTAGGGTGTAAGTCGTCGGACAATCCAACTGACTCGGACTGAGCGCGGGATTTAACTTTCAAATTTTGTCGCAAGCCCAAGCACTTGCATACACCAGGAAGAAGAAGGTGAACTCTGTCGGACCTAAGCAGGGCAAGCGACACATGCAGGATATCAGGCACACAATCTTTGTGACTCGGACAATGCACTTTCGGTGAACTCCAGCTGCCGGGTAAGTAAATGTGCCCCATTGTATATAAATACCTGGAATCGCTTATAGGGACATTACAACCTCTGTGCCCTTTGTCAATTTGCCATCCTAAATTGCAACTGATGTTTAATAATAATTTAGTCTTTGTTTCTATCATATATTTTTACAACTTTATCATATATCTAGGTCATACAGGGCTCTCTCCTTCAGGTCCTTTCCATAAAGGTTATATTTTGCAGCAATGTATTGAAGAATTGCTGGAGTCTGGACAAGTTTCATTCCGTCAATTTCCACCATTGGTATTTGCTGAAACAACAAAGCTCCACCTGAAAGTATAAAGTATAGATAAAATTGGGATTTTTGTACTTGCCATAAAATCCATTTCATGTTGCTACTTTGGCGGACACAGCACCACGGATATATGCCCAACTGCTAGGAGGCTGACTCTAGGCAGGAAAAGTGGTGTTGGCTCTGCCTTGGTAGGCCTTATCCTCACCACAGGCCCTATGCTGATCATTTTGTACAACAGCAGCATGGGTAAAAAATAAAAAGCGGAACAAACATGCCTCAACCCCAGAAAAAAACATAGCAAGTGCCCAGAAAAGGACATAACATAAAGCAGAGAGGAGGATATGTGCAAGTTCACGCATCCCAAATTCTTAATCTAACATTAGAGGACATAGCACCATGGGACATCTTAGAACAGTCCCTTAAAGGGGTATTCCCATCTGGGCATTTACATTTAATTGGATTAATTTGCTATATGTAAACATTTCTTTAATTGGATGTTATTAAAAAAAATGTTCCTGTGTGAAGATAATTTCTCATAAATGTAGTTATATGGTCCCTTAGAAACGAGATATCTTCCTCGGATACGGCCAAGAGTTACTGCCAAGAGTTACTGTATATACTGCAGCCGTCCTGTGGTAATGACTGCAGAATCCAGATGGTCAGGCATGACTCAATAGCGCATGTCTGGCCACTGCTCCCTAAATGTGAGGTGGTCGTATCAGATGAAACTATCTCGTTTCTGAGGGACAACATGTCTAAATTTATTAAAAATTATGCGCTCAAAATAAAGCTGAGGTTTTATTTTGAGCGCACCGTCAAAGTCGTAAAAACTGAGCCCACAAGAACGTGCGTTTTTTTTTCAATTTGTCCACATTTGGAATTTTTTTTTCAGCTTCACAGTACACGGCATGTTAAAATAAATAACATTACGGGAAAGTAAGATTTGTTACGCACAAAATAAGCCCTCACACAGGTCTGTACACGGAAAAATGAAAAAGTTATGGATTTTTGAAGGTGGCGAGCGAGAAATGAGCAAAAAAAACCTGCGTCCTTAAGGGGTTAAATGCCCAGATGGGAATACCCGTTTAAGGATGGAGAACATGATGCTATGCGCACAACCTAGTGCACAGCTGCCTGAAGCACCTTACACCCCAGGCCAGGGAATGAATTTGATGCAGAACCGGGGGGCAATTTAGTGGTTACTCGAAAGGCGGGAATATGTTTGCGGGCTATGTAGGCTTGCCTGAGGGCCGACTTCGCCCACCTGGAAATGTCAGGTCATGTCTGCCTCCTACATACACTAGGTTAAAAACTGGTCAGCATAGGGCATGTGGTGAGTGTATAGCCCACCGAGGCAGAGCCAACACCTAGGGCTTATTTACTAAGGGTCCCTTGACTGCATTTTCATCGGGTTTCCCGACTTTTTGGTGATGGCGCCGGGGATTGTGACGCACATGATCGGATTGTCGCAATCGCGCTGGCTTTCATGCAACACAAAGCAGGGGGGCTGGCCATTGGACAATCCGACGGATTCGGACTAAGCGGGGGATTTCACATTCAAATTTGTATCGCAAGCCAAGCACTTACATGCACTGGGAAGAAGAAGGTGAACTCTGGCGCACCTGAGCGGGAAGCAACACATGCAGGATATCGGGCACAGGATCTACGTGGATTGTGGCACAGTGCATCATCGTCGGGGAACGAACCATGGGGATCGCGACTCAGACAGTGTGCCCCCTAGTGTTCTACCTAGTGTCAGCCTCCTAGCAGCTAGGCCTATACACATGACGGTATGCCCCCAATGTTTTTTTTCAGACAATTTTTAATAGTTGGAAAACAATCCAAACATTTTTTTCGTAATATACATTGGTTTACACAAACATATGCACTTCCGGTATAAACTGTAGTTACCAAAATAAAATTAAAAAAACGCATGACTCAGGCATAGCCGCAACAACAATAAAGAAAATATTACTTTCTGTATCCCCCCCCCCCCCTTTCCTGGTCCGGCACTTCCATCAGATCAACAGTAGGAGGATAGAACGGCTATTGAGTCCAACCCATGCACCTATAACACACTCTATCCGATCGTTTGCAGGAATTCCACCTTCTTGAGATTGTGATCATAGAAGCATCTTTTAACCCCTTAACGACTTGGCCTTTTTTAGTTTTTTCACTTCCATTTTTCACTCCCCACCTTCAAAAATCTATAACTTTTTTATTTTTCCACATAAAGAGCTCTGTTATCGCTTATTTTCTGCGTAACAAATTGCACTTCGCAGTGACGGTATTTAATTTTCCATGGCGCGTACTGGGAAGCGGGAAAAAAATTCCAAATGCAATGAAAATGGTGAAAAAACACATTTGTGACGTTTTCTTGTGGGCTTGGATTTTACAGCTTTCACTGTGTGCCCCAAATGACATGTCTACTTTATTCTTTGGGTTGCTACGATTACGTGGATACCAAATTTGTATAGGTTTTGTAATGTTTTCATACATTTAAAAAAATTAAAACCTCCTGTACAAAATTTTTTTTTTTTATTTTGCCATCTTCTGGCGGCTATAACTTTTTCATACTTTGGTGTACGGAGCTGTGGGTGGTGTCATTTTTTGCGACTTTTGATGGCGCTTTCATTGCTATCATTTTTAAGGACTGTGCAACCTTTTGTTTTTCACACCTGAATTTGGGGATCCTCTGCCATTCTTCTGTGCAATCTTTTGATCACTTTTTGATCAAGTTTTTTATATTTTCCAAAATGGCAAAAAAATGTCATTTTTTACTTTGGACGCTATTTTCCGTTATGGGGTTAAACGCAGTGAAAATCCGTTATTATATTTTGATAGATCGGACATTTTCGGACGCGGCGATACCTAATGTGTTTATGATTTTTACTGTTTATTAATATTAATATCAGTTCTAGTGAAAGGGGGGGTGATTTGAATTTTTAGGTTTTTTTATTATAATTTTTTTTTTTAAACTTTTTTTTACTTTTACTTTTACTATTTTTCAGACTCCCTAGAGTACTTTAACCCTGGGTTGTCTGATCGATCCTACCATATACTTCCATACTGCAATATGGCAGTATATGGGAATTTTATTCCTCATTCATTACAATGTGCTGATAGCATATTGTAATGAATGGGTTAAAACGAGACAGCTTCGGGCCTTCGTGAGACCCGAAGCTGTCATGGCAACGGATCACCGCTCCCCATGACGTCATCAGGGAGCGAAGATCCGCGGCAAAATGGCGGCGCCATCTTTTTGAAGCCTCCGGCAGCATTGCCAGCGGCGATCGCCGTGACAGCACCCGCGATCGGTGCTACCAGTAAGCCTTTGCTGCAATATGCCCGTGAGCCCTCTCCATGCACCCATCGGGAAGGGGTTAAGCTAGTACAGTCATGAGTCTTCTTGTGATCAATGCAACAAGTTTTTCACACCTGAATTTGGGGATCCTCTGCCATTCTTCCTTGCAGATCCTCTCCAGTTCCCTCAGGTTGGATGGTGAATGTTGGCAGAAGCCATTTTCAAGTCTCTCCAGAGATGCAGGGTTTAGGTAAGGGTTCTGGCTGGGTCGGTCAAGAATAGTCCCAGAGTTGTTTTGAAGCCACTGCTATGTTATTTTAGCTGTGTGCTTAGTGTCATTGACCCTTTATGTGTGTTGTAGGTAACAGCAGGACTGTGAAAAACGTTTAATACAGCTCTGCAGCATTGCAATGTCTCTGGGTGGGTCTTTCACCCTGAAGAGCTTTCTGCTCTTTGCACTGTGATCTCCGCTCTGGTATGAGTAGGAGCTGTATCAGACCTTTGGTTGGATACTTACAGCAGTCGCTCAAAACACAGGGCAGGTACTGCGGAACAATTCCTAGCCCCGAGCAGAACACACTTTAATCTCAAAGACCAGCCCAGAACACCTGCTGGACTGACAAACCTTGATTAAATATTCATTTTTCACAGTCCTGCTGATACTACACCCAGGTATGGTTGCTCAACTCTCCAGGGCCTATATCCAACACTGTCTGCAGTTTATTCTATTCAAAACTGATGATAAATTCCCTTTAAGAAAGAGAAAGATGCATCTGGAACTTGAGGCAACATTGTATGTAAATACATGGAATCCTTTATAGGGGCATAAGGATCCTCTCCAGTTCCCTCAGGTTGGATGGTGAATGTTGTTGGAAGCCATTTTCAAGTATCTTTATTGATGCTGAATTGTGTTTAAAGCAGGGCTCTGGATGGGCCACTGATGAATGGTCAGGGAGTTGTTCTGAAGCCATTGCTTTGTTATTTTAGCTGTGTGCTTAGGGTCATTGTCTTGTTGGAAGGTGAACCTTCCTACCAGTCTGAGGTTCAGAGCACTCGGGAAGAGGTTTTCATCCAGACTACCTCTGTACGTGATTGCATACATCTTTCCTTCAATTGCAACCAGTCGCCCTGTCCCTGCCCTCATATCATGATGCTGCCACCACCATGTGTCACTGCTGGGATTGTATTTGGCAGGTGGTGAGCAGTACATAGTTTCTCCACACATACCACTTAGAATTAACACCAAAAAGTTCAATCTTTGTTTCATCAGACCAGAGAATCTTATTTCTCATAGTCTGGGAGTCCTCCATGTGTTTTTTTTTTTCTCGCAAACTGTATGCAGCTTTCATATGTCTTGTACTGAGGAGAGTGCTCTGTGGGGACACTCTGCCATAAAGCCCTGACTGGTGGTACTTTATGGTACTTTCTCCCATATCTACTGCATCTCTGGAGCTGTAACTTGAAGTTACCTGATTAATGCACATATTTTTATTAACCATCTTAAAGGGTATACTCTCCTTTGAACATTAGTTCATACCATATACTTTTAAGTACCTTTAATAACTTTATTAATAACTGCTATTAAGTTAGTTGACTTCTGAAAGTTTTTGTACTGATTAGTAATGTACCTTGAAGTAATGCTTCAAATTGTTCCCTTGTTTCCAAAATTTCTTCTTCAAACTAGATATAAAAGTAATTTTTAGTAGTTAGAATATAATAGAATTTATAGCTGTAGCATACCTATTAATACAATACATAAGAGAATACACAAACCTCAACACCTGCAACAGCCAGTAGCCAGCGTATGGATTCCATTCTACCTCTGCCATAACAGTAGTAGAGTTTGGGTTTTCCAGACATGTTCCCACGTTCTAGCTGACTTTTTAAATAAGAATAAAGCAGAACAGGTTTTTATGGTCACTTTATGAATAACTTTAATACTCCAATGAAATAAAAATTCTTAAATGGACTCACGATAGCTGAATAACACGTTCTCCAATTGAATGTTAACAAAAAAATACAAAATTTGTCATATATAATCATAACCTGTCTCTATCAGTACTGCTGTTGTTTTTTTTTGGTTGTCATTTATGGTCCAGCATGTTCCCATAGAGCCCTATTAACTAAATGCCACCCTTCTTTTAGCAAAAGCTTGTTTCCCTCAAACTCCCATAAATTTAACTTTATGTTATCCGACTTGGCATCAGGGAGAACTAGAAGCCCATTGCGGCATGCTATGATTTCATGTGATCAGATACATACATGGGGTAGATGTTAATGTTACTGGGTAAAACAAATATTACTGGGTAAAGGATCTTAGATGAAATCACCCTGGTCACATGACATGAAGTGCTCAATTATGTAACAGAACTCTCTCTTAATGGTCCAGTAAGGCACTGTGTAGAACATTTTAGACAGCATTTTATACCCATTTTAATAAGTAAACAGAGCTGTATATGTCTGTAGTTGAATATTGGCAGATGGTCCATAAGTACTAGTTCCATACAGCAGCATGTCCCAGCAGTGAGATCTGTCAATCAAGAACAAGGAGGCAGGACAATGAAAGTAAGATTTGAAATGCAGGATCCCATTAATATCATTGAACTAACCTCATTTGAGTTGCATATAAGTTTAAAAGCTGATTTTTTTTAGCATTGCAGCCAATAAAAGGAACCATTTAGGAAAATCGGCAATCCTTTTTGATCATAGTTTTTTTATTAAGTATTTATTTTGGGTGGATAATTTGAATGGCAGGTTCTCTTTAACCCTTACAGGACTCAGCCCTTTTTGTTTTTTGCGTTAGTTTTTTACTCCCCTCATTCCAGAAGTTTTTTTAATTTTTACATTTACAGAGTTGTGTGAACAAATTGTACAGTCATGGCGAAAAGTTTTGAGAATGATACAAATGTTAATTTTTACAAAGTCTACTGCATCAGGTTTTATAATGGCAATTTGAATATACTCCAGAATGTTATAAAGAGTGATCAGCTTAACAGCAATTAATTGAAAAGTCAATATTTACCTAGAAAATGATCTTTTTCCCCCAAAACACATTTCAACCTCATTGCAGGCCTGCCTTAAAAGGAGCAGCTAACATTGTTTCAGTGATTGCTCCAGTAACACAGGTGTGGGTGCTGATGAGGACAGGGCTGGAGATCAATCTGTCATGATTAAGTAAGAATCACATCACTGGACACTTTAAAAGGAGGCTGGTGCTTGGCATCATTGTTTCTCTTCTGTTATCTCTAAAGAAATACGTGCAGTCATCATTGCACTGCACAAAACTGGCCTAACAGGGAAGAGTATCGCAGCTACAAAGATTGCACCTCAGTCAACAATCTATCGCATCATCAAGGAATTCAAGGAGAGAGGTTCCATTGTTACCAAAAAGGCTCCAGGGCCCCCAAGAAGGACCAGCAAGCACCAGGACCGTCTCTGTTTCAGCTTCGGGATCGGGCTACCAGCAGTGAAGAGCTTGCTCAGGAATGAGGAGCAGGCAGGTGTGAGTGCATTTGCATGCACTGTGAGTCGGAGACTCTTGGAGCAAGAGTCTCCGCCAGAAAAAAACATCAGGCTGATATTCTGCAAAAGGTACAGGGAGTGGACTGCTGTGGACTAGGATAAAGTCAATTTCTCTGATGAATCCCCTTTGTGATTGTTTGGAACATCTTGAAAACAGCTTGTTCGGAGAAGACAAGGTGAGCGATACCACCAGTCTTGTCTCATGTCAACTGTAAAGCATCCTGCAACCATTCATGTGTCCTCCAAGAGCTGTTTGGTGATCAACAATGCCTTTTTCCAGCATGATGGAGCACCTTGCCATAAAGCAAAGGTGATAACTAAATGGCTCAGGGAACAATACATAGAGATTTTGGGTCCATGGCCTGGAAACTCCCCACATATTAATCCCATTGAGAACTTGTGGTCAATCATCAAGAGACGTGTGGACAAACAAAAACCAACAAATTGTGACAAAATGCAAGCATTGATTGTGCAGGAATGGACGGCTATCAGTCAGGATTTGGTCCAGAAGTTGATTGAGAGAATGCCAGGGAGGATTGCAGAGGTCAACAGATCATGTGAAAATATAATATTTGTGTCATTCTCAAAACTTTTGGCCATGACTGTACATTTTTGTGGCACCATTTAATATTCCATGCAATGTTCTGGAAAGCTGAAAAAAATTAAAAGAGTTATTTCCAGCATTTTCATGTGGGCTCTTTTTTTACGTCTTCCTCTTTATTCTTTGGGTCACTGCGATCACAGGGTTACCAAATTTATATAGATTTTATTCAAATCTTTTGTACAAAAAATATTCTTGCCATCTGGCCAAAAATTGGCACTTGGGTCATTTGTGTGCTATTTTCCGTTACGGTGTTAACAGCCAGGAATAAATGTTTTAAAATTTTTCATAGAATGGGCATTTTGGGAGGTGACAATACCTAACAAGTGTATGATTTTTACTGTTTATTTATTTTTATATGTGATCTGGGGAATGGGGGTGATTTAAACTTTTACTTTAACCTTACAGGGTCTGATTGCTCATACTACTGTATTGCAGTATATAGCAATTTTAAAGTTGATATCTAATAGCCTGACATCTGCCACAGGGGCTGGAGGGCAGCGATCGGCCATCCAAAATGGCGTTGCCCATTGAAAGGTAAGTTAGGTACCGCAGTCAGGTTTAACCACGGCACTTAACAGGCTAATTGCCGCAATCGGAGCTAGCACCCCAAAATGGCCGTTTTATCAAAATATAATAAAAAATATAAAAAATATATAATTTCCCCATTTTTCCATCCATGAATATTTGAATACAAAATGATCCCAAATTGATCTAAATTAATACGCCAGCATGAAATGCAAAAAATTACACCTTGCATAGGTCCGTACACCAAAGTGTTAAAAAGTTATTGGCCTCAGAATTTTACACAATGGCTAATATTTTTTATGTACAAAAGATTAAAATTTTTTTAAATCTATTAGAACTTATGTAAATGTGGTATCCCTGTGATTGTAGCAACCCAAAACAGACCCTTTAAATTTGTTACAAAAAACCTTTGGATTATATTCCTCCCGTACAGTCCCAATCCACTGAAGGGATATGCAGGCACTGGTATAAACAACAGTAACTAAAGGTAAGGTCTATAAACTGTGTTTGTTGGTCGGTAAGTTGATGTATCTGACAGCATTAAGCTCTTCGTCTGGCAACACCAAGTGTGATATGTGAACAGCCAACACACGTGAATTGTATCCTTGTATAAGAATCATGAGACCCTTTATTCTCATAAGAGCAATCAAGGCCATCATGCGGAATTCTAGGCTAGCCTCCAACAGTAACTGTGCTTATTCAGCAGTCACATGTCTTAACAACAAGAATTTCTGGCAAGCAGAATGGGCACGATAGTTACATAATGGAGTCTGCTATTGCTAAACTAAATGATTGAAAATGGTTTAAAGGGTTGTTCCCATTTCAGCAAATAAATGTTATTGTTTGTATAATTAAAAGTTATTAAAGTTTCCAATACACCTTCTGTATCAAATCCTCACAGTTTTCTAGATCTCTGCTTGCTGTCATTCTATAGGAAGCTTTTATGTTTATGTCGGGGGACAGAAATCTGACCATGGATACACAGCTGCACGGCTCGTTATATCAGCTTTGATTACTCTCTGAAACTAATGAGCCGTGCACCTGTGTGACCATGGTGACCACGCATTGATACATAAAGTATATTGGAAAATTGTATAACTTTTTTATTGTACAATACCTTTAATTTGCCCAAATGAGAATACCCCTTTAATGACTGCTAAGCACTAAGGTTACTTATGGCAATAATGTTTATCTTTTTGATGTTATTTTAAATTCCATTTCTTAATCTATATTAAAGCGTAACTCTGTAGTTACCAGGCCAAAGAAAGTTTTAGTGCATCTGGAGAGAGCCTTTGCCAACAATACATTTAACATTCCACTGTCTTTTTCCTAGCCTGATATCTACCGTATTTTTCGGACTATAAGGCCCACCATCAATAAATGCCTGCTAAAATGTCTAAATTCATATATAAGGCACACTGGATTATAAGGCGCACCTGATTATAAGGATGAATGACCAGCAGGTGGCAGACATGTGCACAGTTCAAGGCAGCTGTTGTCTGTAAGTACGGTTCATATGTAAGGCGCACTGGACTATAAGGCGCACCTATGATTTCTGAGAAAATCAAAGGATTTTTTGTGAGCCTTATAGTCCGAAAAATACGGTAGTCTGGTAAATCGATCAGCCCTACTTATAAAATGATCCTCAGCTTCCCCTGAAGTGGGCAAGCACTTCCTGATTGTGACATCAGCTAAGTAAACTGAAGCCAGACATCAGACATAGGGGCATATTTATCAGGACCTCTGCGCCTTTTGCTAGCACTTGTCCCAATCCGCCACCTTCACGCCAGTGGGGCGTGAAGGGGGGGGGGCGCAGCCAGGCGAGCGGAGGGCGCGGCCGACCGGGAGTGGGAGGGCGCGGGCGACCAGGAGTGGGCGATTTTCCATATGTGAATAGTCGCCGGCTGCATTTTTTTCTGTGCCAGGCCCTGCGGAAGCCTCTTGATGTATCCCGCTGCGATTATGCAGCGGTGGGGCTATCATACGCTGGCACACGAGCGCCAGCGTGTGATAAATATGCCCCATAGAATCTAAGACTGAAGCCTCTTAGCGTTACTGCTGTACAACAAAGATGTGACCTAAACTTGATAGATAAATTCAATGTCAGTTTTACTTCACATCTGAAGGTGCGGCACTAGCTGAGCAGCTGCAGAGGGACTGATGGGCAGTCCGGCTCTTTTTAGTGAGCTGGATCATTTGGCTCAGCTCACTAAAAAGGGTTGGCTCTTCTGCCTGTTAGTTATATTATAGAGAGCCTCAGTTTAGTCACTAAAGCCTATCCACACTACTTTACCTTGATAAAGTGGCAGAAACAGTCACTTCAGCTCACTGCTGGGAACAGACTCCCTGAAAAGAGCTGGCTGTTTGTGCCACTCAGACAGACCAGACATGATGTAGCTCAGTGATGGCGAACCTTTTAGAGGCCGAGTGCCCAAACTACAACAAAGACCCGGTTATTTATCGCAAAGTGCCAACACAGAAATTTAATTTGTGATTTATACTTCCTTCTCTGTCACATATTTCATTGATACCAGCACCTGAGGACACCAATAAAGCAGAAAATAGTCCCAGGTAGAGCTGTCACTTTAAAATACCTCTGTGCACAGCAAGTCCTGGGCTGTCTGGGACTGCAGGAAGATACCTGGAGTCATCTCTGGTGAAGGCCTGAGTGCCCACTGAAAGGGCTCTGAGTTAGCCATCACTGATGTAGCTGCTTCCTGTAATCACTGAGCAGAGATGGTGGAGCACACTGCATAACCCCACCCACTCACCCTTTCCTGACCCTCAGGTTTCACTGTACAGACTGTCCTTGGCAATCAAAATGCAAGGCAGAAAGTATAGAGGCTGAGGGAGGCAGAAACAGAGACTTAGAAGAGAGACAGCAGCAATAAGGTAAAGAATGTATATTAAAAAATGTTACTTTTCAGCTATTGCAGCTATAGCAAAAGCATAGAGCACATGGAGAAAAAAACTTAAACTATATATAAGGAAAAATATAGTCTTTATTGAACAAATATATACGGCATGTATCGGCACAAAAATGGAATGAATTAAAAACTAGAATACAATGCATGTAGAAAAAGAAAAGGCATCAAGGGCAAAAGTTGGCGTGGAATAAGGAGGTAATGCAGGGTAGGTCAACATACGGACACCAATGAGCGGCACATATACATATGCAAACAGAAAGGTAGTAGGACCTGAAATATAATTACCATACCACAGATTAAGACATGCACTGCACGACCCCGTGCAGTAAGAAGCCTTACGCGAAACATGTGTCGGGGTCGTGCAGTGCATGTCTTAATCTGTGGTATGGTAATTATATTTCAGGTCCTACTACCTTTCAGTTTGCAATGCTAATATGCCACAAAAATACTTCATACAGTGACATGTAGAACAGGACAACAAAAAGTCAAACTTGATTAGAAAAAAAAAAAAAAGTTTCAAATAACTAAAAAAGAATCAACTTATACTAACAGATTCCATGGTGGACAGTCTCTACTGCATACTCTAAATAAAGAGATTCCAGCAAATAGTTTTGACAGCAATCATACAAATTAACTCCATCACTCCATGTCATTGAATTATTTGAATGTAAGGAGTGTCCATGTTATAATGCAATAAACCAGTTTCCTCCTCTAATGGTTAACAAACTTGTTCCAATCAAATCCAGAAATGGATAAAACCCAGTTCTGAGGTTGGAAGGATAATATATAGAGAAAAATAGTTTTTGCTGAAAAGTGACAAAGCACTTACTGTTTATTAAAGTCATCAGTCGCTGGTTCGTCTTATGGTTTCAGCTCCACATCTGTTGGATATGAGGAGGGAAGAGAATGGGTGTGTTCACAAAAGATTAACAGAGGACAGCTCAGAATTGCCAAAACTTGGAAGCCAACAAGTTGTAATAAGATAGTCTTTTGGGAAACTTAATGTCACTGAAATATCAAAACTCGTGGTCATAGGTGAATGGTATTGACTGAGAAATAGTCAAGTGTAGGTATCGGTAGTAAGTTTCCAAATGAGAGGGGGGGTCTTACCCCTTTTATCTATACAGTGTCAGATGTTGTTACATAGCTGGAGAGGTCAACCATCACCCTGGGTACAGTTTATCTCACTCTAGCATAAGGTTCTATCTTGTTTTTTTAAGCCAATAAGGTTGGCAGGTGGCCAATTAAAAGGAAACAACAACTTTCAAAATAGCAAAGTTATGGAGTGGTTCAGCTTCCATCTTTAACTCCTTGACGCTCACTCCATGTTAATTAGCAGGCTGTAAGGCTGGTCCTTGTGCCTGAAGCCCCGTTAGTTATTGTGGAGCTCTCTCTGCACTGAAACCGCTGCTTCAGCTCTCAGTACTTTCTGCAATTGGCAGCAGAAGTACTGAGAGAAGTCATCAGCGGCAGTACTGAAGATGTGAACACCATGATTAACAAATCATTTTGTAAAAACTAACTTTCCTGCTGCCTTTGAAGCTTGTTTATTCTTCCTCCCTGTCGGATCCTTATCTGTCAGAGAGAGAATGATCTGAGCCTCAGCAGCTGCAGTGTGTTTGACCGAAAACAGTGAAAAAAAACACAAAAATATATTATATGTTAAAAATCCATTACCTGCCCATAGTTAGCAGGTTAGAGTACATTAAGTTGTTTCAGATGCTGTTTTAATTTTAATTTTTTTTTTCTCATTTACTTCCATCAAGTTCAACCAAGGAAGAGAAGGGATTGCATGAGGAAGGGATTTAGGGGAAACAATTCTATATAACATAACCATCAATGTTATTTAGGTGTAAAAAGGCATCTAGACCCTTCTTGAAGGTCCCTGCTGTGACCAGCGCCTGAGGCAGGCTATTCCACAGATTGACAGTTCTTATAGTAAAAAAGCTGTCGCCTCCGGTGATTAAACCTTGATTTCTCCAGACGGAGACAGTATCCCCTCGTCTTTTGATTTGATTTAATCTGAAATAATTTACCACCATATTTTTTGTTTGGACCATTCATATATTTATATAAATTAATCATGTCCACTCGTAGTCGTCTCTTTTCCAGACTAAATAAATTTAGTTGTTTTAATCTTTCCTGATAACTAAGACCCTCCATACCCCCTATAATTTTTGTGGCTCTACGTTGAACCCTCTCCAGCTCCAGGGCATCCTGGAACTGCCGCTCACTGGATGTTTTTTCTTTTTCGGACCATTCCCTGTAAACCCTAGAGATGGTTGTGCGTGAAAATCCCAGTAGATCAGCAGTTTCTGAAATACTCAGACCAGCCCTTCTGGCACCAACAACCATGCCACGTTCAAAGGCACTCATATCACCTTTCTTCCCCATACTGATGCTCGGTTTGAACTGCAGGAGATTGTCTTGACCATGTCTACATGCCTAAATGCACTGAGTTGCCGCCATGTGATTGGCTGATTAGAAATTAAGTGTTAACGAGTAGTTGGACAGGTGTACCTAATAAAGTGGCCGGTGTGTGTATTTAGGAGCACAGTGTTGTTATCCAGGAGACTTTATACTGTAAGTGACTGTGGTATTTTTAGGGACGCCGGGTGGAGATGCTGCACGGAGCTGAAGATATCCGGCCGTGAACTCAGCAGTGATACGTCATGGATTGGAGAACCCGGAATAAAGTCGTCCTTATGGAAGAGATTGTTATCTATAAGGTACTAGACGCCACTAATGACTCCCAGAACCTGTAGTCAGTCACACAGTGTCAGGGAGCTGCCTGTGGGGATGTTAATTGTTAGTAACGTTTTCAGCATTTACTTAACAGGGAGCGGGGGTGGGGGCAGCATTTTTATATTTGCCTCAGGCAATCTATGCTAGAATCGGCCCTGACCCTGCAGCCTATGGACATCCTCCATAGACTGTATTACACTACACAGCTTGGTGTTATCTGCAAAAATAGACACAGTGCTATTAATTCCTGCCAAACAAATAGATCTTATTTTACCCATCAGGTGGCTATGAGGGACAGTGTCAAATGTCTTTGCAAAGTCCAAGAACACAATATTCACAGCTGCTCCTCCATCCAGGCATCTGCTCGCCTCTTAATGGAAGCAGATCAGGTTAGTCTGACAACTTCTATTCTTAGTAAACCCATGCTGGCTGTCACTTATTATACTATTTGATGTCACACACTACTGTATGTAGTCTTTTACTAACCCTTTCAATAATTTCCCCACAATGGAAGTTAAGCTTACAGGCCTGTAATTGCCTGGCAAAGTTCTAGAGCCCTTGATCAATCAATAAAATTTCATAAATTTTTATTAACATATTTAATGCAAATATATGCACATTCAATTTACTAGATTTATCTCAGTTAACTTATTCTTTGTCATTAGCAATCGAAACATAATTTATTATTGCTCATCAGTTACCGTATATATTCGAGTATAAGCCGACCCGAGTATAAGCCAAAACCCCTAATTTTACCAACAAAAACTGGGAAAAACTACTGACTCGAGTAGAAGCCGAGGCCTGCCAGCCCCCAGTAGTATACAGTCTGCCAGTCCCCATGTAGTATTTAGCAGCCCCTAGTAGTATACAGCAAACCCCTAGTACTATACATTAGCCACCAGTAGTATACAGCAGCCCCTAGTAGTATACAGCAAGCCCCTAGTAGTATACAGCAAGCCCCTAGTAGTATACAGGGCACAAAATCTCGTGGAGGCCCCCACTGAATGCAGCATACATAGACATCCTCCATCTACTTTCTGACCAGTAATACATCCGCATACATCTGCTAAACCTCCAGTAAAACATCCGCATACAGCCACCAACCCCCCAGTAATACATCCGCATACAGCCGCCAACCCCCCAGTAATACATCCGCATACAGCCGCCAACCCCCCAGTAATACATCCGCATACAGCCGCCAACCCCCCAGTAATACATCCGCATACAGCCGCCAACCCCCCAGTAATACATCCGCATACAGCCGCCAACCCCCCAGTAATACATCCGCATACAGCCGCCAACCCCCCAGTAATACATCCGCATACAGCCGCCAACCCCCCAGTAATACATCCGCATACAGCCGCCAACCCCCCAGTAATACATCCGCATACAGCCGCCAACCCCCCAGTAATACATCCGCATACAGCCGCCAACCCCCCCAGTAATACATCCGCATACAGCCGCTAACCCCCCAGTAATACATCCGCATACAGCCGCCAACCCCCCAGTAATACATCCGCATACAGCCGCCAACCCCCCAGTAATACATCCGCATACAGCCGCCAACCCCCCAGTAATACATCCGCATACAGCCGCCAACCCCCCAGTAATACATCCGCATACAGCCGCCAACCCCCCAGTAATACATCCGCATACAGCTACCAACCCCTCAGTAATATATCTATATACACTTCAGTCTCCCACCAGCCGTGCAGTCCCATGTAGCATACACCTCAGCCACACCAGCCATGCAGACGCACAAAACATACATATCTTGTTCCAGTTGAGCTCCCCTGATACTAAGCAATCATTATGTTCTTCTGTCCTGTCAGGCTCTCACCTACATACACATGAATAACGCTGCTCCTGGGAGGTTTGTGTTCTCCACTTGCAGTCACACATGGAAGCTCACTTACTTCCTGCTTTTTCGGGAGGCCACGCCCCTTTCCATGACATCACGGGGTCAGGTGATCTCCACACACCGGAGGATCTGTGAGAGGTCTGTGTCTCTTGTGTTTATGCTGTGAGCTGAGCATCTTCGATGTGGAGCATTGCTCTGCAGAGCATTGCTCCAGCCAGAGACACTCACCTCACAGCTGACTGTACAAGACTCAGGGCAGCACTGTGCAGCCAGCCATCTCACTGCCCGCCGACTGTCCCATTCTTAGGGAGCGATGTACACGGCCCCACTACATGGGAGCCGCGGGCTGCACACATACAAGAGAGGAGGAGAGGAGCGCAGCGGCACTTGCTACAGCCCCTGCGCTTTACTCTGAAGGGCTGCGCTCTGCCAGCCCTCCTTCCCTCCTGCAGCTACATCTGGACTATAAGAGGCACCACTGTTTTTTCCCCATTTTCTGGGGAAAAAAAGTGCGTCTTATAGTCCAAAAAATACGGTATATAAAATGAGGTATCACAGTAATCGTAGTGACCCATAAAATAAATACCACATCACATTTTTAGGTACAGTGAATGGCCAAAAAAAAAAATTAAGGAAAAATTCACAACCAAGAATTCATTTTTCTTCTTTTCCTCCACCAAAAAAAAAAGAGTTAATAAAATCTCAATAAGATGCCCAAAATGAAATATCTGAAATATGGATCTCATCCTGCAGAAAATAAGCCTCCATTTGTCAAATCTGCTCTGTAATGGCTTTTCTTCCCTTCTATGCCCTGCCATGTGCCCTCCCGGGCTTACAACTTTGGGTGTGATTTGAAGTTTAAGGGATTTTCCCATGAAAGCAAATTCTCCCCTAGAGATGATTACTCAATAAAGATAATTTTTAACCTCTTATTTTAAAATTTCACTCAGTTTTATTGCCGTTTTATCTCCCATGACTCAGTAATAGTCAATGTAAAATTCCAGAGTTTTGGCAGGGACTCTCTAAGCCAGTGATTTTCAACCTTTTTTGAGCCGCGGCACACTTTTTATACTTAGAAAATCCTGGGGCACACCACCGACCAAAATAGCACAAAATGACACTAAAACAGTCATAAAAGGCCTCCCTTTACTAATAAAAAAACCCCTAGCGGCCTCCCTTTACTAATAAAAACCTCTAGCGGCCTCCCTTTACTAATTAAAAGCCCCTAGCGGCCCCCCTTTACTAATTAAGAGCCCCTAGCGGCCTCCCTTTACTAATTAAGAGCCCCTAGCGGCCTCCCTTTACTAATCAAGAGCCCCTAGCGGCCTCCCTTTACTAATCAAGAGCCCCTAGCGGCCTCCCTTTACTAATCAAGAGCCCCTAGCGGCCTCCCTTTACTAATTAAAAGGCCCTAGCGGCCTCCCTTTACTAATTAAAAGGCCCTAGCGGCCTCCCTTTACTAATTAAAAGGCCCTAGCGGCCTCCCTTTACTAATTAAAAGGCCCTAGCGGCCTCCCTTTACTAATTAAAAGGCCCTAGAGGCCCCCCTTTACTAATTAAAAGGCCCTAGAGGCCCCCCTTTACTAATTAAAAGGCCCTAGAGGCCTCCCTTTACTAATTAAAAGGCCCTAGAGGCCTCCCTTTACTAATTTAAAGGCCCTAGAGGCCTCCCTTTACTAATTAAAAGGCCCTAGAGGCCTCCCTTTACTAATTAAAAGGCCCTAGAGGCCTCCCTTTACTAATTAAAAGGCCCTAGAGGCCTCCCTTTACTAATTAAAAGGCCCTAGAGGCCTCCCTTTACTAATTAAAAGGCCCTAGAGGCCTCCCTTTACTAATTAAAAGGCCCTAGAGGCCTCCCTTTACTAATTAAAAGGCCCTAGAGGCCTCCCTTTACTAATAAAAAAAATACCCTAGCTTCCTTCCTTATACAAATAATAACCTTATATACTTACCCTTGATGTCTTCTTCCGCGTAACTTCTCTCCTAATGGCGATCCGCCCATCTTCTGTAGCTCCTGCACCGCGCGCCTCTGGTCACGTGACTTACGCGACCTGACATCAGGTCGCGTCAGTCACGTGACATGGGCCGCGCGGTGCAGGAGCTACAGAAGATGGGCGGATCGCCGACGCGGGGCTTGGAGGTAAGTATGGGGGCAGAAACACGGGGGCGCGGCGGCAGCACTACACAGGGGCTCCCCGCGGCACACTCAACCATGTGTCGTGGCACACAGGTTGAAAATCACTGCTGTAAGCAAACGCTTCATGATTCCTCTACAGCAGTTTACCACATATGGGGTATTGGCATACACTGGAGAGATCAGGTAGAAAATGTCTTTTCATCATTTTTCTATTGTGAATATGTAATTTTTGAGCCAAAATGAATGTATTGTCCAAAAAAAATTACAATTTGCAAATCACACCTCCATCTGGCTTTAAGGCAAGCTTCTTAAATGTACTCAGGATAACAAAAGAGCTTTTTGTAATTCACTGTTATTAACAAAAATACAGCATTTCAGATATAATTCCAACCTATCAGTCCCGGTGTACACAATTTTGATTGCCCCTAGATCTTCTTTATGGTTGGCAGACATCTTGTTCTCCTGTCTGACTGTGCACTGAGCTCCTCTCTGCCTCTACCCTTGCATTCCAGGACACACACATACACCTTTATCCAGGGGAGGGAGTTATATAGCAGAACTGTGTGTTATGGCTGTGATAGCAGAGCCGAGGTTGTCATATGTAATATGCATCTCATTGATCTGATCTCATTTCTGATCTGTCTCATCTCTCTATGTGTCGGCTACTAGTAAATGTTCAGAAGCCAAATGAAAGTCTAGTTAAACCCTGTACCCTGATAATCTAAGCACATTGTCAGCACACAGCGTCTCACAGCACTAGAGGAATCATGAAGCGTTTGCTTAGAAAGACCCTGCCAAAACTCTGGAATTTTACATTGACTGAGTCATGGGAGCTAAAAACGGCAATAAAACTGAGCGAAATTGTAAAATAAGAGGCTAAAAATGATCTTTATTGAGTAATCATCACTAGGGGAGAATTTTCTTTTATGGGAAAATCCCTTTAACTTCAAATCACACCCAAAGTTGTAAGCCCGGGAGGACACAAAAAACCATGCCAACATAAAGCAGACATTCGTTAAATGTTAGTTATCAATTTATTTAGTTGGTATGCCCATCTGCATGGAAAACAGAGAATTTAGACCTTTGAAAATGGAAAATTTTTTTAAAACTGTTGCCAAATATCATTTTTTTCAGAATTAAACTCAAAAAATATTATCCAAATAATTCCACTAACTATTTTGGAATATATTGTTACAAAAAGAAACCACCTCAAAATTACGTGGATATGTTAAAGTTATAATAAAGTTATAACTAATCATGGTGGCACATCTCAGATTCTAAATATAGGTTCTGGTCTGGAACGTAAAAAAAATGGCTACAGGGTCCAGGTGCACACTTACAAATTTAAAAATTACACAGTATATCAGTCCACACAATTTTTGCAATACAGTCCATAAGAAAGATTCATTTCACAGCTGCTTCCCATTGTAACATGAAAAATAGAAAGAGACACAGGCGGCGCCCCTAGTGCAATAGGTAACTTAAAAGTGTGATGAGATGACAAGGATATCTGCTCACCTGAAGACACCTTGTGTCTTATGCGTTTAGAACAGATATTAGTTGTTCCGTCTATTCTTCAAATGGTTGTTGGTAGGGTATGCTGCGTCTTCCCGGAGTCCGGTACTGGATTGTGCCGGATAGGGAATCACATAGATATAGAGTTTAGAAAAAACCCGGGTTTGCCCGGGTTGCCCGAATAGGTCAGACACAGGTTGTATGGTTCAAGGTTAAGTTTATTTGTATGGTAAAAGGACTACGCGTTTCAGGGGTGGTCTACCCCCTTCATCAGGTCCGTAGTGGATACTTATGCGCCGAGATGATAAAACTAGGCTGAGTGTAAAGCCCAAAAGCAGGTGGAGGACGGTTGGTCTGAGGGTGATGGTTGTATGCTTGATTCTGGCGCGAAGTCTTCTGATGTGTTCCCCGATGCGTGTTCGTAGTTCACGAATGGATTTCCCAACATATTGAATGGAGCAGCTACACGTGAGCAGATAGATGACTCCCATGCTTCTGCATGATATGAATTTTTTGATAGGGGAAGTTTTTTTCTGTATTTAAACCATGAAAGTCTGGTCCCTCCTGTATATATTTACAATTCTGGCATCTTTTGCATTAAAAGGTGCCCGCCGGGGGTTTGGGGAGCCACGTCTCGTTTTTGATGGGTGTGAGGCGACTATGTACCAAGTTGTCAGACGATCTGATTCGTGTGGAATTCAGAGGTGAAATAGAGCCCTATTTTATTGATGTTTAAGCAGGAGACATTACTTTTATTCATCTGCTGTACCTCTCCACAAGATCAGTATGTCGTCTATGACACGTAGCTAAAGTGTTATATTTTGTAGCCACTTTTCCATAGCATCACTGAACACCATCTCCTTCTCCCACCAGCCCAGGAAGAGGTTGGCGTATGTGGGAGCACAGGGGCTCCCCATCGCCACCCCACTGAGCTGGTGGTAGAATCTGCTATCGAACACAAAACGTGTTATGCTCGAGGATAAAACGAAGGAGTTCCAGTGTAAAGTTGTTATGTTTCTGACACTGGATATCCCTGGTGCTCAAGAATTATTTGACAGCTTGGAATCCTTTTTCATGGGGGATTGAGCTGTACAAGGCTTCCACATCTAGGCTAGCCAAATGTACATCTGAATCAATCTGTAGACCCTCGAGGTGTAGTAAAACATCCATGGTGTCTTTGATGAACGATGGCAAGGTAGCCACAAAGGGGCGTAGGATGTAGTCCACATACATACTGATATTTTGTGTGACACTGTTTATGCCACTTACTATTGGCCTCCCTTTTAGGGGGCTGGTTCCCTTGTGTATTTTTGGGATACTGTAAAAGGTAGCAGTAGCAGGATGTGCGGGGAGCAAAAATCGATGTCCCTTAAGGCATCGTTGAGAATCCTCTCCAGCTTTTGTAAAAGCTGTGCTTTAGGGTTTGTGGATAAAGTTTGGTAACAGGCTTCAGAATTCATTCAGAATTTTTTTGCACATCTTAATGTATAGCTCCCTATCCAGGATCACTTAGTTGCCGCCTTTGTCCGAAGGCTTGATTATGATTGATTCATCCCTCTCAAGATTTTTAAGGGCCCACCATTCATCTCTAGTTAAATTGCGGTCATAATCCTGGTTACTGTGTTGTTTCTGCAGGTGATCTGTAACCACTTTTAAGAAAGTGTCAATGAGTGTGTTGTCATTGATGGGAGGAAATATTTTTGATTTTGGGGAAGATCCCTATAAAAAGGACCTTCCCCCGGCTGACTTTCGCTTTCTTCCATGAGGCTGCCTAATGTTCTCAAATACTCTAGATCAGAGGTCTCTAGACCTAGCTCTTGGCACTGACGTCCATCATGTGATGTGTACAAATATGGCAGAGCTGCAAAGGACATGTAACAAAAAGGTGTAGAATTTGAATATATACAAATAATTTTTAGTCTTAAATTGCCATCTCCCCCCCCCCCCTCCCTCCGTTAAAAAAACAAAACTGCTCATTGCAAGTATCTAAGAAAAAAAAAATGGATCTTTATTATACAACTTGTAGAAAAGTGATACAACAAATTATACATCAGCATTGCAAACTGCAAAAGGGCAAAAATGTTAATGGACAAGAGAACCTGCTTATAAAGGCTACAGGAATAAAACGCTGAAATTGCATATCGTAGGCAACATTTTGGCACATTATAGTGTTCGGCACAATATCTTTTATGCTTATAAAATTTAATACATTAAAAAACAATTTTGAAAAAAAAAAAAAAAAATGTAAGTGTGCAATCTGTTTAGGATTTATCCACTTTCTTTACTAGAACACATGCAACTCACAATGCTCTAAAGGACATCACATCCACAAATATTGTCCTGCAATACATACTACTAGAGCACCTATCAACAGCCAATATGACGGACCCCATCAGAGCTACCGGGTCTGGCACCTTGCCTGAGCAACATAATTTAGTGATATACATTTGTGCTCAAAAGTCTACACACCCATGCAGAATTTGGGGGGGGGGGGGGTTATGTAACAAATGTCAGTATGCAAGTGGAAAGCAAGAAAATTTTATTTTTTCAATAAAATCTGGGTATTGACATGGGGACTTAATTGTTTTACAAAAATTTTTAATTTTTTTTATGTCACAAATATGTGACCCCTTCCATAGGTGAGCATTATGCCTTAATACCTCGTAAATGGGGCCTATAACTTTTTTTACCAATAAAGCAATGAAGTGGCTAGGCTAAACGTACAGAATATTAATGCTGCATGCTCAGCCCAGTTCCTCAATGTATTCCCAACAAGGGTGTCACAAATGTCATGTCACAAAGCAGAATGTGAGGTACATAGTATGCTTTGTATAGCCGATGTTATAGGTAGTAAGTAAGGGGTAAATGCTGCTAGAAACGAACATCAGCAAGACCCAATCTGGAGCTTCCATGGAATGTATACCCAGAAATACACTGGAAAAGAATGAATGTATTAAATGGCACCTATGACATTATGCACATTACAGACAGACGTATAAAATAAATATACAGGTAAATATAATGCTGCTGGCTACTACTTGTTGTCTTAATGTAAACTTAGCAGCTTTGTCATACGTCTATATTGTTAAATTACTGAGAACGTATACAGTTTAATATGATCATGAACACAAACCTAGGATTGTCAGACTAATAGTAAGCCGTGGTCACAGCTGGGCTTACACTGCATATAGAAAGATAATAAAAATATATACCTCGTGTAAGGGGGTGTGCACTGCAAACCAGGCACAAAGGGTTTGTGCCAAGGGTTTAGTAAAAGTTTAAAGATTTTATATTTAAAAAAAAAAAAAAAAAAGCTAGCAGTGTTCACATCAGAAAAAAGACATTGTACATTGACCAGCAATGTTCTGCAGAGTCTAGAAGCAAACAAATAAATGGACATTTAGTACAACAAAGTTACTGGGTCACTAGCAAGAAAATAAGAAAAGGGGAACTCACTAAAATCAGTCAGTGAGGATGGAGTGGAGACCAATAGTGTTATTTCCACCAAATGTGTTAAGAATTAGGAGCAGCTGTGGCTCTGTGCACACCAGAAAGTGATATACACAGAAGCCATTTCAGATTCCTGCATAAAGAACAACAATGGACGAGATTTAATCTGTCTGGTTTTAGACAGTTTTCTGGCTCTCCTACAAGTAGCTGGACAAAAGGGTGTGGCCTGTGAAAATGGGGTGTGGCCTCACACCAAAAATACTCCTGACCCGCCAGAATTTTGTCCTAACTTTCTGGCGTAAAGTAAGCAAACTAATAGGGAGGTGCAGAGTACGACTAGACAGTCTTATACTGAACCAGATCTATAAAAGCGTCTGGTGCTGGGTGATAAATCTGGTGCAGTATAAGACTGTCTAGTCCAGTTCTTTAATATGATAACTCACTAGTATTGGCACTTAATGGAAGGGAAAACTATTCTATTAAAAAAAGCTTTGCAGTAAATAAATATATACATTACATTTTAATTTTTTTGGCAGATGTCCATCATCTTTTAGAGTTTGCAAAGAAGAAAAAAAAACAGGTTTTGAACAATTGTTTTAAAAAAGCTGAGTAAGTTTAACAATGTTCCAGCTGCTTTTCTTGTTAGTTTGTGACAGATCACAAAAATATAATGAGAGTTTGTAGCTTCACCCCAGTTTCAGATGAAAGAAATTAGGATGGGTGAGGGAACTACTTACCCCTGCTCCACTGAAAAGTGCAAGTTATAGGGATACTAAACCTTTAGTTTATCAGAATTAATAATATTAGCTGTGGACATCATTACGCTCAATATAAATTGAGTATTTCCGCTTCACTCCTATTAGTATAAGAATACTACACATAAATGGAAAATCAAAGATATGACACATGACAAAAGTCCATAGAGGGTGACATAGTACATGCCAAAGTGCTATGCTTGGCTATCTGCGCCCGCCGTATTTCGATATCCAATCGGTCCTCCCGTGAATAGGCTGAAGAGCAAGTGGTGGTCTAGGAGGCAGTGTAGGCGAACTCTTGGATGGCGAGTTGATAGCAGATTGTGCAAGGTACGATCCAACAGATTTTATGGAACCAAACTCTAAAAAGGAAAAACCAATGATTGGTATTGGATTTGTAACTTTTACTCTACATAAACCAGCTTAAAAAAAGCTTTTCAAGAAATAATAGGGGAAGAAGGGTTAGACACTTTTTCTGATCTGGCATCACTTGCAGGAAGGTCCTATTCCTTCCAAGATTTGTGGTGCAGCTGCTCATTTTCTATGGACATGCTGTAGGTAAGCAGTAGGCCACAAACAAAATAAACCCTCTAGAAATAGGCTGTTTTTAGGTGATGGATGTCTGAAGTCATCTGCGTTTATTTCTTTTTAAGCGCAAATCCGATTTTTCTTAACAAATCAATAGCTCTTGGGATGTACAACTTAACCTATGTGCAGCAGTTTCTTTGCAATCCTCTTTAGTTTATCTTGGCTCTGCACTAGCTGCGTCTCCTGGCTGTGCAGATTTCTTCAGTGATTTCATTATAGATACTGTTTCAAAAAGAGAAGAGGATGCTGGTCCCAGCTCTTACAGGAGGGAGGTCAGGTGACAGTGCTCTCTGAGAGTCTAGTGTGTTCTGTGCTGTGGATGCATACATCCTTTGCACAGCATAGCTAGGTCAAATATCTCAATCTTTGATATCAGTCCCTCCATCTCACTTTGTGATTCTGCCCGTCTCTCTGCACCTCATGCTGTGTCATACATGCCACTGCAGTTGCCCCCCTGCCTACTGCTCTCCCAGAAATTTCTGCAGGTCAGAGAAGCTATTAACTCTTAGTATTCACATAGCACACGCATCATGTTTCACTGCTTGTTTATACTACTTATTGCATGCTGCTCCATGTGATGAAAGTTGCCAGGCTAGTCACCATATCCTATGCAGCGTTCAATGGATTTACTTGCTGGAATCTCACTGTAATTACCACTTAATCACACAAGGCATCATGGCAACTGTTTTGACTCAGCGTCAGATAATGGAATAGGTTAGTCTCTGCCCACTGCTGCAGAGGAAGAATTTTTTGTCAAGCAGTCTCAGAACAGAAAATGCCATAGAAAAGGGCAACACAATATGAGCATAATTCTGTTGGTTTTAAAAAGGGGACCACATAAGAAAATTTGGTAAAAATCATTACAACAGTCACAATTTAAATAGAATGCAGATGATAACTGCCATGATTGTCCATATCAGGTCATGGGGGATTTCACATTCCAGGGCATCACTCCATTGCTTCGGACGGATGTTTTGGGTTACATGTTCATTCATCGCAGGTTCCACTAAAGCAGCATCTTTATACCATCACTGTCTTTTTCTCAGCTGAAGACAGTGATTGATACGCCAGCTCATATGGCTTTCCATCGGTAAAACAATGTGCTGGTAAATGCAGAGCTATGTAGCTTGTTTTTTGAGAAATGAAAACCAACAATGAAAATAAAAAAAAAACAACAACCAAACAAACAAAAAAACTTACTTGGAGTTGGATCTGTAAGAGGTGCCAGTCGAGTCTTAGGCCCTAAAGAACTAAACTCCTGATCCCAAAAAGTTGGAATGTAACCAGCAACTCCAGTGGGTCCTTAAACAGAGGAAAAACACAGGACATTTCAGACAATGCCATTTCTAATTATTAAAATCCTCAAGAGAAAAGTAAATTAAGTAATACATTGAAAATGCCAACTACCCCCTAGTGATCCTTATTATTTATAAATGAGCCATCAGGGTGATTGAGGGTCCCAGAAATTACAGCAATCAGAGACTTGTCTGCTATCCAGTGGATAGATATTAGGGTAATCTTGGTCTGCACAAAATTGTCTAATTTAATAGCATAGTAGTTGTATCTGGCCTGCACCATATATTAGGACACAATGTTTCACACTGTTCGAAATGCCTTATGTGCATTTCTTTTAATGGGGTTCTTTTAATGAATTATGGGTGTATAAATTATTGTAAATAATGATTTATGCATTGAGATAGAGGTTTTGCAGGAGATTTATCAGAAAAACAGAACTGTTCTAGTTGCCCAAGGCAACCAATTAGACAGAGCTCAGCTTTAATTTTTCCATAGCCATTTATAAAATCAAAGCCAAACATCCGATTGGTTTCTATGAGCAACTAGGAAAGTTCTGCTCTCAGACACTTCTGATGAATCTCCCACTTCGTGTCCATTTTCCTTAGAGAAGAGCTATTCGAGAAAGCACATTTAGGTTCTATACCTGCTATTTTGGGTTATTTATTACAGAGAATATAAAATATATGAAATATTCTTGTAATTGATCCGTATTCATTTTAGGCATTAGGTCAAGTTAAACCTGTGATAAGGGAGATTATAATATCAAACTTACCTGCTGGCACAGCAAGAGGTTTAAGTGGCCGACTAAGATTTGGCCACTGGTTGAAGGAACTCATTTCATCCTTATAAGAGTTACTTCCAGAAGGATTTTTAATAGATAAACCTAAGGAAAGAGTGCGTATAATATTGTTACAAACAATGGAAATTTGTACACATAAAAAGTAAAATAAAAGTGGAAATTGCTGTTTGCAAAGTCATTAACTTCAACTAAGTAAATGCCTAAACATATAGGACAGTGGTGGCGAACCTATGGCACGGGTGCTAGAGGTAGCACTCGGAGCCCTTTATGTGGGCACTCAGGTCATCCACCACATATTTCACCAAACAGGACCACATCCACCAAATCTTCATGCAGTCTCAGGCCACTTAAGGGATGCTGCTCTCACTGCTATTTTAAAGAGACACTTCACTGGCTGTTTGAAACTGCAGGAAAAGTGAGAAGGTGTTGACTGAACTGCATTGTCTTTGGAGGTCTTCCTGCTGGACCCACCATTCTTCAAGGAGAGAAGCTACAATGATGGTCTGAATTTGCCCACCTTCTTTCAACTCTATTGGTGGTCTTAGGAGATCCAATACAATTGAATGTTGTTGAAGAACAGGTAGCAATAAGTTACTGCTTGAAATGCCATGTTGGCACTTCATGGTAAATAAGTGGATTTTGGTTGTAGTGCGGGCACTTGGTCTCTAAAAGGTTCGCCATCAATGATATAGGAGGTAGTTATGAATGATCATACTAACCAGGTAAATACCTGGAATGCTTCAGGTAATGTTGCTTAGCAGACGTTCTCCTTGATGCGGCGGTCTCTTGCCGAGAGAAGGAGGAGTGCACAGGTCTAGCAGTACTAGAGTCTTCCTTCAAATCTAAAATGCTCTCAAAGCTGCTTCAGAAAAGACACAATTAAAATCAGTATATAAAAAGGAGCTGGCACTGGTAAGCAGATGAAACACAATAGTTTAGTGTATATTAGCATAAAAAATTCATAAAGGAAAAACTATACCATATTAAAATTCATAATTGGACATAATTAGTGTTCAGAGATTAGTGTTGTAGAGATCTGCTCAATATATTTGTTTCTATACACCACAAAAACATATAAAATAATGAAACCAGTGGGATCTGTGTGGTTTATATTCCGATGGTAATATGTATTTGTACTATATACACACAGAAAGGGCTCTTGAGACACCTGTAGGTTGGTTATATAAAAGGTTAAATACAATGTAACAAATAAATACAATTCCTGTAAGCGTTGTGGGCTCTATGGAGCTCTGTTGTGCATCTGGGACCTGTAGTACACCCTGGCAGTGCGGCGCGCATGCGCAGCCAGACAGTGACGACCCACTAGTGATTGCCAACAGACGCCAAATGGATTGCAACCTGCCGGAGAGTGAATCAAGGACTTTACCTACAGCGCAGTGAGTTTTATTCACATACCAGATTTACATGGGCATATATTCAAGTCACTGTATTTAACCTTTATAACCAACCTACAGGCGTCTCAAGATCCCTTTCTGTGTGTATACAGATACATATTAACATTAGAATATAAACCTCACAGATCTGTTTCATTGTTTTATATGTTTTGTGGTGTATATAAACAAATATATTGAGAAGATCTCTACAATACTGATCTCTTATGTCCAATATAGACATTATGCGATGGCTGAATTTTAATAAGGTATAGTCTTTCCTTTATGAATTTTATATGCTAATATACACTAATGAACAATTGTGTTTAGATCTGCGTACTAGTGCCAGGTCCATCCATCTATCTATATGTATATATATAAAATTTTGTAGCTTAGTGCAAGCTACTAATTGCTCTGTAGCACAGTAAGCATAAGACGTTTAAGGTGTGAGTCAATGCCATCATTCTCTTTAAAATCAAAATATAGGTTGAGTACAGAGTTTATTTTATCTTTATATGCTGCACACACTGGAGTCATGGGCTAGCAGGCTATATAGTGGGGGGAGGCTGTGACCAATGCAATTCCCACCCTAAGCTTATACTTGGGTCAATAGGTTTTCCCAGGTTTTTTTGTGGTAAAATTTGGTACCTCAGCTTATACTCTGGTCGGCTTATACTCGAGTATATGCACTACTACCAAGGAAAATACTGATTTTAACATTTGATTGTTCATGAGGAATGCCTAATACCCTTAGTCTTCAAGGTAATGAATTTGATTTAAAATATGCAGAAACCTGCTAAGTTAGGTGTTACAGGGGATGGCCTATGCCTATTCAGAGACTATTCTGATCAAAGACAAGCCAGATAAATCTGTTTCATGGTCTAATGTTTAGTGCAGGACCTGAAGGGAACATGCCACCACTGGACATAATACTGGTGCAAGTAATATATAACACAGAGATTCATAACAAATACAATTATTACATTATATGGTAAAATATATACATATAAAAATATTTCAATTTACCTACAGAGTCCATCACCGATTGCTCTATGTTTTTCATTCTTGACTTCTGTTCTAGTATTTGAAGAGCCTATGTCAAGGTCTTGCAAGTCATCCCACTCATCGGAGCTCTTGCCGGTTTTTGTTACATGTCCCCATCGTCGTCTATTTTTGGTGTTCTGGTTTTCCAAATTAGTGGCAACTTTCTGAAATTGTAACCATAAATATATTCAAGATTAACACCTACATAGCACATATAGATTAAGAAAAATCATATTAAAAAATAATTCCTGCATCCCTGGCACATTTTACAACTACAATGATATTGATACTTTGAATTCTTAAAGTTAACTTACATATCCAGTTTTAACCAAGTGCATACATGGGAAAATCAGGATTAAAATTAAAAAAAAAAAAAAAAAAAAAAATCAAATAAATTTTAGCCAAAATCACCTAACCCTAATATAAACACACGTGCACATTTAGAAATATTTGTGTACATACTCTCATACACATACTGTGTGTACAGAAAGTAATCAGACCACTTTAAATTTTTCATTCTTTAGCAACATCAAAAAAGTTTTTTGTTTTTTTTTTATCATTGATGTACATTCTGCACCCCAATCATGACAGAAACCAAAAGAAATGTACCGGTAGATATTTTTGATAATTTATTGAAAAAATGAAATATATAATTCATAAGTATTCAGATTCTTAGCAGTGACGCATTTAACTAACACGCTATCCATTTCCTTCCGATCCTCCTTGAGAAGATTGTGCTCCTTCATTGGCGTCCAGGTGTGTACTGACATGTAATTAAATACATGAGAATCATGAGGGCTAAGCAGCTGTCCAAGGAGTTTAGAGACTGAATTGTGACAAGGCACAGATCTGGCCAAGGTTACAAAAGAATTTCTGCAACACTCAAGGTTCCTAAGAGCCCAGTGGTCTCAATAATCATTTAATGGAAGAAGCTTGGGTCAACCGCAATTCATCAACCTGGCCGTCCAGCCAAACGTAGCAACCATGGGAGAGGAGCCTTGGTGAAAGAGGTAAAGAATAATACAAAGACAACTAACTGAGCTCCAGTTTACAAAGCGCAAAAAATGACCAGCAGGTGGCAGACCTGTGCACAATTTAAGGCAGTACATGTTGTCTGTACAGTGCGGTTCATATATGAGGCGCACCAGACTATAAGGCGCACTTTTGATTTATGAGAAAAATCAAAGGACTTATTTGTGCGCCTTATAGTCCGAAAAATACGGTACTTTCCGTACACACTGTTCATAAGGTATGTAAGCTTTTGAGCACAACTGTATATTAAACTTTGAAGAAATGTTTGGGGATTGAAAAGGGAACCTTTAAAAATAAAAATGCCTTGCATTACCATATTCTGACATTTGCTGGATGGAATGGTGTTTTAATTGATAACATTTTGAAAACTGCCCTTTGATCTCTTGATTAAAATGTCTTTTGGAGCAAAATGGTGAAAAAGTGAGTGATTGAGACGATAAAGGTTCCATTTTCCGTTATGGGGTTCATCACAGGGAAATAATTGGTTTTATATGCAGCAGCACACCTATTATGTACCACAGTCTGGTTCAACCGTGGCACTTAACACGTTAACTACTGCGATCAGAGCCAGCACAACCACAGCAGCTCCCAGCTGTGTAATACAGCTGACACCAGCCGCACATAAAGAATGCTCGGTATTTACTTTGGGCAGTCGTGAAGGGGTTAAATAACAAAGTTCTGAAATCCCCAGATAAGATACATGAAATATATGGTAATGTTATTGGTTTTGTTGACTTTGCAGCATTTACTTACAGGAGGAGCAGCTTTGTTGCTTAGCTCAGGCAGAACAGAACCATTTAAGTGGCCTCCTCCTTCACTGGAGTTATCCAAAGAATCCACCATAAATGTGTGGAGTTTGAAGGGTTGTCCATTTGACTGGCTTTGCTGAAGGGTTCGTGATGAAAGCCGGGATTGGTATTTGGGTGGTGGTTGAGATGGAGGAACAGGTTTGATGTGTAATGGAATTTGCTTTTCTTGAAAGTCTTTCTGTGGTTTTGTTGACTCTTGAATTCTTTGCGGTGTTCCAAGAGCTTGACCCACCTGAAAATAAGGGTGCCTGAGAGCCTGAAACACAAACATGGGATGGAGGTACAAAAATGTCAACTTCAAAGCATTGTCTAGTGTAGCTACAGTTTTATAAGACCTTCAGTGTTGAGCAGCATAAAAATAAGTTCAGAGTAGGCACTTATTTTGGTTTAGCAAATAGCAATAAAAAGACAAATGGGAATTATAGAGTATCGCAGCACATTGTCCTTGATGCATTTATACGTTATGAAACTGACCCGTGTCGATTCAGGTTGTACTTTAAATATTACATTGTAAATCCAGCACTTGGTAAAAAAGGATATACTGGTAAATACTGTTTTTTTTACTATTTACAACTCCTAAAAAAAAAAAAAAAATTACAACAACAAGCAAGCCTACATGTGGCATGTCTGCTCCATTACTCTGACGGAGCGACGAGGGGTCCAACGGAGGTAAGTCGGACCCCATGTTTTCGTGATCTGTGGGGGTCTCAGCACCAAGACCCCCCACTGATCAGCAAGTTAAGCTCTATCCACAGGATACGGCCTAACTTTTGTTCACAGGAAACTCCTTAAATCAAGGTCTGAACGCTAGTAACATGCTAGCTCATAAAATACTGTCTCTGCTTATGTCTATGTTGCAAGGTACGGCCATTGAGAAAGTCACCACCGCCCTTCAAAGAGGAGGTGACAAATTACGTGGATTACGCAACAGAGAAATGTACAGAGGCTGGAAACTCACCTACCAAAAAGGTTATACCAGTTCACATACAATGCATTTATATTAAATTTTAGCATAGTGATCATAGCTGTATGAAAAAATTAATGTCAGAAACACATATGTTCTCCTACTGTTTTTAATGCAGGCTTGCATGTTGTTGTAAATTTTCTATTTTTTTTTTCACGAGATTGAGTAAAGTACATACCGTATATACTTGAGTATAAGCTGACCCAAGATTAAGCCGAGGCCCTTAATTTTACCACAAAAACATGGAAAAACCTATTGACTCGAGTATAAGCCGAGGGTGGGAAATGCATTGGTCACAGCCTCCCCATTATTTAGCCTGCCTGACCCTGCCAGCACCTGTCCCCCAGTATACAACCTGCCAGCCCATATCCCCCAGTATATAGCAGCGGGGGAAGCCAGAAAGGAGAGTTGATTTTTTTTTACTTGAGTATAAGCAGAGTTTGGGTTTTCAGCACATTTTGAGCTGAAAAACTAGGCTTATAATAGAGTATATATGGTACTTCCCCCCCCCCCCCCCCCATTTACAAGTGCTGGATTTTCAACGTTTTCAATGTTTTTTTCCTGCTTCCCTGTACATGGCATAGAATATTAAATACCATCACTAAGAAGTGCAATTTGTTGGGCATAAAACATGTCCTCATACAGCTCTTTACATAGCATTAAAAAAAAAAAAAGTTATATTTTTGAATGTGTATCAATTGTATCCAGGAGCACCAGAATCCAGCTTTTCTGAAGCACACAAGAACATAAATCGCTGCATTTATTCCACCATAACAAAATAAGCAATACAAGTCACAACTTGTGACCGTTGAGTCATTACATCTAGCCTATAATAATACTCATTACCCATTGGCTTGCACACATTCTTACTTGGAAATGCATTCTACATTAACAAAGAAAGCATAATAGGGGTAAAACGAAATGCTTAAAGCAGAACTGTATCTAAAAAGTGTCTAAAAAGTAAATAGGTCAAAATAAAATAGAAAAAAAAGAATATTCAGGGAATAAAATTATTATTATTAGTAGATTAGGAATACAGTAGCCTATACCTTGCTTGCTGTTGGTCTCTTTTTAGGGTCCCACTGCAGCATGTCTCGCATGATCTGAATCCCATCACTACTGGCATTGGGAATTAATGTTTTCAGATTATTAGGTACACACTGTGGCCAGCGAAAATTCATCGCACTTGCAAGTTGGTAGCCTTCAGGCCAGTCATTCTAGAAAAAGAGGGAAAAGAACAAAGGTAAGTATTGAGAAATGAAGGACAAATGCAATGGAAACAAGAAGTAGAGTCCCCAAATCCCATCTATTATTTTGGCACTGTATTATACTGTGTGTAATCTAGAATATGTGCTGGCAACTTTGAAGGAATTATCCAGGATTCAAACACACAAAAAATAAACCAACAATAGTCACCTATTGTGCTCTTGTACATCCAGGGTATCGCCCACCACAGCAATGTCACTGTTTACAGAGGTCAGGGGTGCTGTCCCGACCACAGTTAAACACCCGATGTAGCCTGAAACTGATGCTGTAGCAGGCACTCAGCAGTGGCCGGGATGGCAATGCTGGCCTCTAAACAGAGAACCTGCAGTAGGGGGCGGTGCGGCAGGTGGGGAAAAAAAAAAAAAAAAGCGACAGAGGAGGTTAGTACAAGATTTTTATGCATTATAAAAAACCCAGACAACCCCTTTAAGAGGTTTCCAAGGCTCCTTTACAACCAGTGACCTATCCATGGGATAGAATAGAAGTAGGTGATTGGTGCAATACATGCCATTCTGCTGTTGGATTTAGAAGCAGAAAGCTCAGCTTGTAGTCTACCCCATGTGGTTGAATTCAATTCAATGACAGCTGCGTCTAAAGCGCATCCATGGGATGCTGTACAGGATCAACCCTAATGTAGTGGTAGGCTGGGAATCAGCTGATCAGTGGGGGTGCCAGTTCTCATTCCACAACTATTGGAGTAAAGTAAAACTTGTAAAAAGGAATATGCATCTGTGATGCCCTTGATTTCAAACCAAAAGCCAACTAAGAATCTGGTCAGAATGTTGTAATAGTATCTAGATAATATATCAGTTGCACCTTCTTTGGTGTGCCCAAAACCTGGCAAATCTTGAATATGGTGTCTATTTCACTGGCACCTGGAAAGAGAGGCCGAAGAGTGTATATTTCAGCCATAATGCAGCCAACAGCCCAGATATCAATCGGGGAGTTATAGCTTGTTGATCTAAGTAGAACTTCTGGTGCTCTGTACCTATGGATAGGAAAAACAATAGAATTTTAAATTAACTGAATACGTAAATGCAATATAAGAAGAGGTTAGTGATCATTCAATATCTATTATAGTAACGGACTCTGAGCTTAATAATGCCAACTTACCATCGGGTAGACACATAATCTGTGTAAGGTGGTCGAGATCTTGTTTCTCTTGCTAGTCCAAAATCCGCTATTTTCACAAGCTCTGGTCCCATGCAAAGGAGGTTTTCTGGTTTTAAGTCCCTGTGGAAAAACCCTTAAAATTCAAAAAAAAATTATAAAAATTTATAAATAATGGTTTTCAATGTATAATATGCCATAGCGCTTGCAGCAAACATTTTTTAATGGAAATGCATGACACCCTAGTAGAAAACCCAGCGACACTTGACCATAGATCCAGGCACTGTGACTAGGGAAATGTGTTATCTATGGCCTCCTTCCTTCTAAAACCAACTTTTAAAATTATACGAATGAGCCAAAAGGCCCCTGGGGGGAAATTACTATGGCTTCTCTGTGCTGAAGCTGCACAGGCTATTACAAGGTCTCTCCCCACCTCTCCCGTACCACTGCCTAAAGTAATATCCCACAGCCGGATAGGTGGGAGAGAGATGAGTACTTCTGCACATTGTAATAGCATGTGAAGCTACACTACATAGTAACTAGTACAAGTAACATCCTCCAGAGCCCTTATGGCTCATTACCATAATTTAAAAAGCAGACGTTATCCATGAGACATTAAGCATGAACTCACAAAATCAGAAAAACAGTGTGCACATTTATAGCCCTTACCATATTTGTGTATGAATGCAAGCCCTTGTAGTATCTGGTACATAATGTTTCTGATGGTGGATTCGGGAAATAATTTATTCCTGCAAATTAAAATAAAACATAATTTACACATACCCCATTATAACAAACATTGAAGAGATTATTTTCTATAGATTTCTAAAGTAAGACAAACAGTGTAATAACTACATCAACTTTTCTCATATGTCCTGGAAAGGTGGCTCTTCAGCAGCTAAAGTCGTATTTAATATGTCCTGGATACTAACAGACATAACTTTTTACCTGTGGCACTCGGAACCATGTTATCAATTGGCACTACACCAAAATGGTGTCCTTGGGTGCCATGTTATCCACCATTTAATTTACAGTTGGTAGAAAGATTCACTGCAGCCACTGCCAACTGTAACGTAAAGGGGGTCTTTCACTTCTATGGCACCAAGAAATAAAATATGTAATTTAAAACATAAAAAGCTCTCCACTTATTACGCTGACAGTACATAGACTGCACAGTACATAGACTCTGCAACTTCAGCTGACCATAGGGAAGGAGTAACATGAATTTATGTGCATGGTATTAATTATCTCTCTACCGTCAGGGGGACACGCATTCTCCATCTTTTCCCATGTATAAGCTGCAATCTGCCACACATTCTGGAGCTGCAGAAAGGTACAGACAGCGTTTGAGCCCCTCAGGAGGGCAACTCCAGTAAAAGCTGACGCAGAGCATGGAGCAATATGTTATCACTTTCAAAATTAGATACTTCTTAAATTGCCATGTTAAGCATATTGAGCTAAATACGTACCGATCTTTCATAAGCTGATAGAGATTTTCCTTCATGTATTCAAATACAAAGTACAGGTGATCATTTTCTCGAATGACTTCCTTCAGCTTAATAACATTGGCGTGATTCAGCTTCCTCAGAGACTGCAAATCGGTCATAGACAGAATTAGGTTTCTGCTCATAAAATGGACACAGTCATCAATTAAACGTATTAATGTTATTAGTACATTAAGGGGTGTGATAGAAAAATTAGGAAATGGCATCTGGATTGGCTGCACACGTGCAGCACCATACCGCTCCATACCTGGGGAAAAAGATGGGACATGTCCCATCTTTCTCCGTAGTACGGCGCCAGGCGCCATATGTTCCTATGGAGAGGGGTGGGGGTGACCTGCGCTCACCACCTCCTCCTAACCACGCGCGCCACCGTTGCCCGCTGGGAAACTTCTGAATTCTCATATCTGCTATGTTTCTGAAGTTTTGCTCAATTAGTAAAAAAAGTGATACCCCCTTACTATATTTACTTTTGTCTCTCTCATTATTTGCCTTTGACCCTGAAAGAGGTCAAGGTAACCTGGTGTCCAGGAAAAATACAGTTTCTGCTGAATTTGATGACGATACAATCCGGCGCCCAACATCTGCTGATGTAGGATGGTCACGTACCTCAGTTTCACCAGAACCCCATACTTTTGATTGGGTTTTAATGCTGTAATGATGTATTGTGTTAATTTCTAATTGGACAATGTATTCTTGATTTTGCATATAAACTGTATGTCTCATGAATGAAATTTAGTTCTGTTGTAAAGAGCTCATGCATATGAATTACTAATAAACGGTACTGTCCTTAAAGAAACAGTTTGTTGGTGATCTACGAGAGACTGAGAAGTTTATTTTCATCAACAGTGAGCATGCTCTGTCTCCCCCCACCATAAACATGCAAGGAAATATATAGGCCCGCTGGCTACTCTATGGTAATGGGTGAGCAGAACACAGCGGGAGGATTGCCCTTACAAAATGGCACTGAAGTATCTCACTGTATGCTATACAGTGGGATATGTCTCCAGGACCTTTGACTCCCTCCTGAATGCAGCAGCAGCCAGGGATTGGAGCACTTCCTCTTGGGCAGTGGAGAGGATTAGAATGGTCAAATACTGCAACTGATATCTCAGCCACCATGGGGGCTAGAAAGAAAACACAAAATTGCCCCCAAATTCTAGATCTCTAAAAGGAGCTTCTATGTTTGCTTCTAATGTCCATGATCATGTGATGTCGCACAGGTGCACGGTTCATTATAATAACACAGCTCTGATTATTCTGTGATAGGTGCACGGCTCGCTTGTACCACAGAATAATCAGAGCTGTATTATTATAATGAACCGTGCACCTGTGTCCATCACATGACCATGGGCAGTTTACTATCCACTGGAAGCAGAGGTCGCACTAACATTTTTCTGGAAGGGTAATAATACTCCTCTCACCATTTTTGAGGAGTATTTTTAGCCGAGGAGGAGTATGAAATATTCAGTAATACAAATATATAACTCCTAGTCGTATATATATATCTATTAATGTCTATTAACGAACTAATAAACATTTAATACAAGAAAATCATTAAAGCCCGAGTTTTTTTTTTTTTTGCCACAAGTGGTGCACAACAACTTTTCCATTGTCTTAACCTACAGAGCGGACAAGGGTTGACACCGGCCCCTGAAGACACCCCCCCCCCTTATAGAGTGGGCTGGGGCCGGCTGGAGACCCCCCAACAGAACAGGCCGGGGCTGACGCTTCCAAATTTATTTTTGGGGGTTTGAGGGCGTTACACTTTTTCTTTTAACACTGTTTGCTTATTTTTTACTTAATTTTTTGTTTCTTTTTTTTAATTACAAATTTTTTACACTGTTATCAGTGATATATATACAGAGACCTGCAGAGAGGAACACACACTAAACATAGTACACTCACACACACACACAGCATACCCACTACACGCAACACACACAGCATACCCACTACACGCAACACACACACACACTACCCATAGTACCTGGCGCACACACACACAGCATACCCACTACACATAGGGCACACTCACTACACGCGGCACACACACACAGCATACCCACTACACATAGGGCACACTCACTACACGCAGCACACACACACACACACCATACCCACTACACATAGGGCACACTCACTACACGCAGCACACACACACAGCATACCCACTACACGCAGCACACACACACTACCCATAGTACCTGGCGCACACACACACAGCATACCCACTACACATAGGGCACACTCACTACACGCGGCACACACACACACTACACACACACCATACCCACTACACATAGGGCACACTCACTACACGCGGCACACACACACAGCATACCCACTACACGCAGCACACACACACACTACCCATAGTACCTGGCGCACACACACACAGCATACCCACTACACATAGGGCACACTCACTACACGCAGCACACACACACACACAGCATACCCACTACACGCAGCACACACACACACACACACACTACCCATAGTACCTGGCACACACACACACACAGCATACCCACTACACATAGGGCACACTCACTACACGCAGCACACACACACAGCATACCCACTACACGCAGCACACACACACAGCATACCCACTACACGCAGCACACACACACACACACACACACACTACCCATAGTACCTGGCGCACACACACACAGCATACCCACTACACATAGGGCACACTCACTACACGCAGCACACACACACACAGCATACCCACTACACATAGGGCACACTCACTACACGCAGCACACACACACAGCATACCCACACACACACACACTACCCATAGTACCTGGCGCACACACACACAGCCTACCCACTACACATAGGGCACACTCACTACACGCAGCACACACACACACACACACACACCACACACAGGGCACACTCACTACACGCGGCACACACACACAGCATACACACACACACACACACACACACACACACACACTACCCATAGTACCTGGCGCACACACACACAGCATACCCACTACACATAGGGCACACTCACTACACGCGGCACACACACACAGCATACCCACTACACGCAGCACACACACACACTACCCATAGTACCTGGCGCACACACACACAGCATACTCACTACACATAGGGCACACTCACTACACGCAACACACACACACACACACACAGCATACCCACTACACATAGGGCACACTCACTACACGCAACACACACACACACACACACACACACAGCATACCCACTACACATAGGGCACACTCACTACACGCAGCACACACACACAGCATACCCACTACACGCAGCACACACACACACACACTACCCATAGTACCTGGCGCACACACACACAGCATACCCACTACACATAGGGCACACTCACTACACGCAGCACACACAGCATACCCACTACACATAGGGCACACTCACTACACGCAGCACACACACACACACCATACCCACTACACATAGGGCACACTCACTACACGCAGCACACACACACACACACCATACCCACTACACATAGGGCACACTCACTACACACACACCATACCCACTACACATAGGGCACACTCACTACACACACACCATACCCACTACACATAGGGCACACTCACTACACGCGGCACACACACACACACACACAGCATACCCACTACACGCAGCACACACACACACTACCCATAGTACCTGGCGCGCACACACACACACACAGCATACCCACTACACATAGGGCACACTCACTACACGCAGCACACGCAGCACACACACACAGCATACCCACTACACGCAACACACACACAGCATACCCACTACACGCAACACACACACACACACACACAGCGCGCGCACACACACACACACACACAGCACACACTACACGCAGCGCGCACACACACACTACCCATAGTACCTGGCACACACACACACAGCGCAGCACACGCACACAGCATACCCACTACACATAAGGCACACTCACTACACGCAACACACACACAGCGCAGCACCTGGCACACTCACTACACATAGTACCTGGCACACACACAGCATATCCACTACACATAGGGCACACTCACTACACGCAGCACGCACACACACACACACAGCGCAGCACCTCGCACACTCACTACACATAGTACCTGGCACACACACACACACAGCGCAGCACACAGCATACCCACTACACATAGGGCACACTCACTACACGCAGCACACACACACACACAGCGCAGCACCTCGCACACTCACTACACATAGTACCTGGCACACACACAGCGCAGCACACAGCATACCCACTACATATAGGGCACACTCACTACACGCAGCACCTCGCGTACTTTGACGCATGGCAATTATTTTGGGGGTAATGGCCCTCAGCATGCGTCTGACGCTTGGTGAGGCGTTAATGCGGCCTCTGACTGGAAGTATACAAAAAAGCTTATAACAGAATCTAGAAAACCATGTGGAATTGATACATAAAATATATATAAAACTTTCTCATTATACAAACAACAATATTTATTTGCTGAAATTACAACATCCTTTTACCCCTACCTCCAAATCATTAAAAGGAAATCAACCAGTTAAAAAAACAAAAAAATAAATACATACTCACCTCTGTTCCCCTTTCATCTTGATCCCGGTGCTGTCTGTTGCTAGTCTTGACACGCCGGGACCACTTAAAAAATAAACTTATGGGGGTGTGGCTAGCCATTCAAGGGAGCAGATACACAGTGGGAGCTCTGCAGCAGGCCAAGCATATTGGATCTTTTAGCACGGCTCATATGGGGAAATCGGGCCAGACACACAGACAGGGACCCGGAGGCCAGACAAGGGGTGCTCACCCCAGTCCACCCTTTAAGAGATCTATGATGGACTCCCCCCTGTAATACAGACCCACATACAGCGCTCCCTAGCCCCGTAATTTGTAGAATCCATCATACTATTAAGGAAAAGATTATGCAAAGAGCCAGGATCAAAGGTGACTTAGACAGTGTAATGATCACTCTTCCCAAATCTCTTCAGGAAGACCCGGAGACAGAGAGCGATCCTCCGCCCGGTTTTCCTTTCTTATTCCTCATAGCTGCGCGCCGAAGATAACTGGTAGGAGGATCAAAGAGGCTACTGGTGCCCCACGCTCTTTAGAAAATCTGCATATGGTATTAGGGAAATAAAAGATTGCGGGGACGTGAGGATTAGCTCTCAAAAGGGCTATCCTCACGTCCAATAGATGCACCCACCACCTGGTCTACCTTTATAGATATAGAAAATTAGGCTACAAGCTACCAGCACTACCCTTTGCAATCACTCAGCAAGGGACCATCAAGGACAAGACAGCAATAGAGGAGAAAGGTGTATCTAGTCGACTTACTGGGTCCACGTAGAACGGCAGAACGTACAAATCCAGCAAAATAGAGGAGACGGCGCTCACCGATGACATAAACCGTGTCTTCATTTAAAAATCGGTGCCACAACATCTTCCCAGAGAGAATAAAGACACAGTCGTCTTCATCGGCGAGGGCGTTCTCCTCTATTTTGCTGGATCATTAGATCCTCGGATACGTCGGTGAAGTATCGGACAGAAAGCTGATTTATTTATACCCACTGCTAAAAGAGGGTATAAAAGAATGGAGAAAGGACAAGGGAATACTTTTCTTTAATATAATATGTTGCCATGTAAACTTTTATCATCTGCACTATTATGTACATTTTGTTAAAAGTTTAGTTCTACTTTAATTTCATGTAAGAAGAATATCTAACTAAGATGCACTAAGTCATTTTTTAGCCATAGAGAGATTCATTAGCTGAAGCATTACCCAGGCTTCACAGACCTGCAGAGACCTTGTGATGATGGATCTATACAATGTCAATGTGTCAATTTTCTATGTTCAACAATTACCTTTAACTCTCGGAGATTCATGCATTCTTCCCAGGAGTAAAACTTTCTTTTCATTCTAGATCACAAAATGTTAGGAAAAAGAGAATTATTATAAATGTATAGGTCTGTGTATCACAATAGCTCATATCAGCAATAATGCACACACTTGATGGCACAGATTTATACAGAGATGTAATACAGCTGCCATAGAGGTGGTCTACACAGTCTATACGAATCAGTTTTCATTCCAGTCACAACAAGTAAGCCCCTTATCCACAATACCCATAATGAACAGACTAGCCAGTTGCATAAGAGCCCTGCTTCTCAATTCATCATAATGGCTCTGAAAGAGATGGCCAAGTGCCATATTTGACCTTGGTTCCATAGACAGTGAGTGGAGCGGCAGAGTGAATGTCCAACCTGCTGCTCCTTTCTTTTCGGGATCACAGACACCCATTCCGCACCAATCAGCAAGTGAGCCTGTATACTTTGGATAGGGGCTAACTTATGACTGGACAACCACAGCACGTTAAAATAGAAAATAAATGTATACAGGAGGGAACAAAAGTACAGCACATCTTATATTCATTAAATATTTAAACATTTTCCAACCTGGGACAACCCATTCCCTTATTTTTAAGTGCCCACCACAGTAGGTAATACTTTTATTTCCACTCCATTTTTATTAAAATAAATGTAATCTATAAAAGAATAAACTTACTTTTTAATAGCAACCAGCTCTCCTGACTCTGTGCTTCGTGCAAGAAGGACAGAGCCATAAGTGCCATCTCCAAGCTGTTTGATCGTTGTATAACGATTCATGATTACAAATCGATGGTGAAAGGGACATTTCAACAAGTTATCCTGCCTGTCAGACACAGAGACTTCTGAGTGGAATCACAGGGAAAGGTGCAGAACAGATGAACCTTAGCCATAGATTATCACTGACTGAAAGAAAAAAAAAAGGTCATATTAAGAATTGAATTTAATGGACGAAGACGGGTTAGAAAGAATCAGTCCACTTAGCAAGACTACACATTCTTAAAACACTGGTTTAACACTACAGTTTGCAGTATTCCAATACATCACCCATATCAATGACATATTTTTTCCCACCATCAAAGAAACACATAACAAGCAAAGAAACTATTATATGAAGCCAGTATGGGAATAGACTGACATGAAGCATTACCTTAGAAGTAGGAAAGCATCAGCAACATGAAGACACAATGGTGTGCACCAGTACTAAGCATCTCTACCACTTCCTGTATAAGAAATCTCTTAGGAAAACATTGCACATTATGTCCTGCATCTCTTAGCAACTCATACGTTCACGCAAATACAATGCACTGGGGGTGGATGTCAGCCAAAGGCAATAGCGCATTACTGTAAATAGGAGGAAAGAACATTTACATTATCTTGAGTCTGACAAAAAAAAAAAAAAGTAGGACTAATCACTACATAGAAGCCTCTTTTATGCTGTAATATATCTCCATGTTAAAAATAACAAATCTTTTCCCCTCAAGAAATGATTACCAAATATGATATCCTCAGATGCCTCTGAGCATCTCCGCTTAGGTCAGATAATGCATTATGCAAGATCTATTCCATTAGATAAGGCATCTGACTCAGTACAGCCTTTGAGAATATATATCTGAATGACCCCTTTGACCAGGGAATCATTTCTATGCTAAACCTTTAATGCTCCCTTCCCTGACAACATATCCAAATCTTATTGGAACGCTGAAGGCATTGTTGTATCACCCTTTTAAAAAGGTAGCCAACAGGTGTCCCCATCGGAAATATCCCTATGGTTACTTCACAGGGTATACTATGTCCCTACCCACACCTGTCCAATCAAATCTTTAGGAGTTGTGATGCCCCGGGTGATATGTCACCAGCGACACCCCCACAAACAGTACATGTGAGAGGTATTTATACATGTTCCACGGATGCCTCTATCCATGGGATTAGAGCCAGCATTCTTCTAAAAAACGATTGTGTTCGAGTCCTGGAGGCAGGGAGCTGCATTATACAGTTAAGCTATCCTTCTTCATCACCGGGGCCCAACACTGCCGGTCGAGAGAGAATTCCTAAGAAATAGGTGAAGAGTGGTGGCGATTTCTCTTCACATAACCAGTAACTCTTTCAACCCCCACCTTCCTGAGGGAGGTTAATGATGTAGCAGAGCCAGTCACACAAATGCACTCTGTCACTTGCTCTTTGCCCCATCCTCAGGCTACATTCACACAAATGTATGGGGGGCTTATATACGTCCCCCATACACTTCAATGGCCTCGAGGTGCCATACGGGAGCAGTACGGTGCAACACGTGTGCGGCACCATACCATTCTATAGCCCGTAGAAAGATAGGACATGTCCTGCCTTTCTACGGAATATGGTGCGGTGCGGTGCGCTGTGCATCTCTATGGAGAGGAGCGGGTGTGAGCAGCGCTCTCCCAATCCTCCTCTCCCTGGCGGCGATGTATGCCCTCCGTACTACGATACGGTGGGCAAACTTCGTGTGCATGTAGCCCCAGGAATTTTCTTTAGCCTCACAGAGGTGAGCAGGGGAAAGTAAAGGGAGCTGCATATGTCTGTAGTTGGAAAATAGAAAAGAAAAAACCTGCAGGACAGCAGGTAATGGTCTGGGTGTTATCCCAAGAAGTAATCCAGAAATCTTATGTAGCATAGCAGAAAGCAGGCCGCACCCCAATAGATATGGTGAAAGAAAGTGGCTTTATTCACCCATGCAGCTACGGTTCGGCTGAGCCAACAGCTTTTATCAAGCAGGGCGGTGCTAGGTACACTAAATATGCAGGACTCATTTTCTGTGAGTGGACTCACCTGAGGGTGAGGGCAAATGTGGAGTTTGTATTGCATTTACAAACACAATACAAATGCCCAGGGGCAGGGCATGGCCAAATCACATATGTAATTCCATGGAAACACATGCAATTGGTAACCAACACCTGGCATTTGACATTGTTTAAAAGAAAGACACAGGGTGCTGGTTATAGATCACATAGGTTTCAAATGAAACGTATATGTGGTCAGGCCAAGCTTCACATTACAAACACCACTTGTGGCCGTACCCTCAGGTGAGTTGCATATTTCTATATAAACTGATTTTTTTTTTAACATTGTGGCCATGGAAAGGAACCATTCAGGTATAAGGACAATGCTTTTTAATGACGGTTTCTACTGAAGTATTTATTTTCGGAGGGTTCATTTAAATGTCAGGTTCCCTTTGATAGGGTTCTGCTGCTATCCCCATGAGAAGTCATCAATATCTTTAGCAGAATTCATACAAGGAGGTACCTTCTTGGTCTTTTCATTTTTCCTCACTGTTGCTAACCAATAGATCCATGACAATTAAGTAACCTATAGACTAGTTTCTATGCACTGTGTAAATGCAGCCATAATCACACACACAACTGACCACATTCCATTACACTGGTGGAAATCCATAGTGAATGTACAGCAGCTACACAGATCTTTTGTGGACAATAGAGATCATTGTACCGTACCCGGGCATAGTGACAGCAGTATATTGTGCTGCTTGCCGACTGTTTGAGAAATATGAGCCCTTCCTTTTAGCCAAAAGAATCTAGCAAACAAACAGGTCAAGAACAATGTTATGTCTGCAATCCGGTGAAGAGGCAGCCCAGGTTTCTCAGGGTATGGCAGTGCAGTTTAACACTGCTAATAATGGGGTAGCACTAGGAGCTGCTTACTTTAGTTTTTATTTTAGGGGGACAGATCCTCTTTAAGGAAGATTGCTGTGTACTGCAAGTGCTGCACTATGCCCTCCATCTTGTACCTGTATAACAACCATCTGCATAAAATGGGAATTGCAATTCTCCCAGATATTTACTCTTACAGATCGTTAAAAAAATCCAGCACATGCTGGGAGTTCTAGCCCCCCCCCCCCCCCCTTCATTTTGTCACTTAATACAGCCTAGATATGCTGGGACTTATAGTCCATACCCCTGTTCTAGTATATACTCCTCTCCTGTAGTATTAGCCTGGGCATACTTTCACTTCCCCTTCCTAGGAGGCTGACCGGACTACCAGCAATCCAAAACAAAGGGGTAAAGTCTGATTTCAATTTTTGTGTTCAGTAACTATTTAACATTCAGACAATGACAAGACAACAAATCCCGATTCTACGCTCCAAGAACACATACATCTTGCAGGAAGGACATCACAGCCATCATTTGTGGTAGATAACGGATCACACAGTCATAGACATAGACATCCCATGGAGAACGACACCCGCAGGAAAGAGTATACAGCACCGGCCAGTAACTGGTGACTGGCTGCTTTAGCTTACCCTCTGCTATCATCCGTAAAGTTCCCTGTATCCCGTCATCTCCTCTCTGGTTCCGGTTCGGCAATCTCTTCCCTGTACTCCCCAGTTCCGGTAGCTGCACAGCACCAGGCACAGCGGCGGGGTTCTCCACACTGGACAGCAGCGAGCCCAGCAGCGCCCCCTAGCCCTACAAGCAGGTCCATGCGCTGGGGCCGCTCTGTATGTGTGTTGTCATCTCTCTGGTTCCGCCGCTAGCCTCTCTATACTCCACATATCCTCTCTGTAGTTCCGGCGATCGTATCTTACCAGCGTCACTTTCTCCTCTCGCTAGTTCCGGTGTCTGCTCTCCTGTAAGACGCGCAGAGTGCTCGTACCTGGTGCTGCCGCCACGCTCGGATCCCGGGTGTTTAAGCTTAGTCATGGCCGCCGCTCGCAGGTCCCGCTCAGACTCCCGGTGTGTCCTGCGTTTCTCCGACCGAGAACTGTGCTGAGCTTAACTTTGCTGAGAGGAACCCGCAGCCGCCCAGCATGGTAATCCCTGGGGCTCGGTGTGTGCCAGGAGAGTTGAGGGGTGTGTGCCGCTTGTGTACCTGATACATATGGTGTCACGTGGTGGGGGCTGACCAATGAGGCGCCAGTGCTGTGTACATTGCTGCGCGGTTATATTTCATAGAGTGCAAAGTGTTCAGTTACACGTTACTTGTCACCTAGGCCATAGGATTAGCTGAGAACCTGTCATGTACAGTGGTAATATAAGCTGCAGGCCCGCCTGGCATTCCCACAGGAGATCAGATGGATATGTCCATGATTTCTGTTTCTACATTCCCCTTAACAAAAGTAAGAAACGGAAATTAAATAGATCAGTTATAAATCCCATTGAAATCGATGCAACTTTCATGTCATCTGTCTTCAACTGTTAGTCATCCCTTTTTTGAAGTACTAGAAGTTATAAAAAAAAAAACTAATTTAAAACCGATAACGTCTGACCATAATAAATAATTCTTTATTTATATAGCGCACACAGATTACACAACACTGCACAGAGCTGGCCAAATTGGTCCCTGTCCCCATGGGGCTTACAATCTAAACAACCTAACAGTATGTTTTGAAGTGTGGGAGGAAACCGGAGGACCCGGAGGAAACCCACACAAACACGGAGAGAACATACAAACTTTTTGCAGATGTTGGCCTGGGTGGGACTCGAACCCAGGACTCTAGTGATGCAAGGCAGTAGTGCTACTCACTCAATGGGTTAACTTTTAGTTATTTTTTATATTGAAGTCAATGGGAATGAATAGTAAATGTCAGTTTTTACAGTTTTCTTTTTGGATCGAAAAAATTATAGAAAGACAGAAATGGTTCATAATATAGATGATGGATAGATTATAGATAAATGTGAGGTGTATAGAGAAAGACAGGCGGATAGAAATGAGAGATCAATATGTAGATGAGTAGATAGAAAAGCGAGATTGATAGGTAGAAAAGATCTCTATAGATGGCATTCTTATGAGGGATAGACAGATTTGAGGGAGGGATAGATAGATATAGAAGCTGTAGTACTGTTAACAGACACTGTCATCTGTTATGTTCAGTGGTATTATTATTTATTTACCATCCATTATCTTTATGGAATGGAGCTAAATAAACAGAAATCCTGACTGTAGTGTCAAGTTGGCCTGTCTTGTATGGGACTTGCAGAACCAGCATCTTTCTTTCCCTTCATTATTTATGTTAGACAGGCTGCCAAAAGCAAGTGTGGACGTTAAATGTGTGTCCCATAGCTTTACAATAAATTTCTGAATCAGCAATACCTTTTTAAATGGATTATTTCCCAGGAGAAGGAATACGTTTCTGGGGTTTGGCCACTGAGATCCCCAATGATCACAAGAACTGAGGTCGCCAATCACCATGGCAAAAGGAACAGCAATATACATGTGTGGCCAGCACTGAAATAACATTTTATGGGACTGAATAATGATATCTAGAAGCCAGACACGTATCTTACTTCTTCATTCATATGATAATCTCAGGACCTCTGTTCTCCAGATGACTGTGATTCCCATGTTGTGCCACCTCTGATGTAGTGGAGGGTTTAAACAGGTGTTTCACTTTTAAGATAGAGATGAGCTTTCAATATGTTAGGTCATCAATATCAAATATGTTGGGGTCTGATGCCCAGGTCCTGCTGCTCCTGGTACCTAGAGATTGGAATCAGAAGTCCGCTACACTCCCTATTTAGTGGGTGATGCTGGGACTAGGAGCTAAACTGCAGTTCCCACTGCTTGTCCTGTCTGTGTGACAGGAACGGCTGATCAGAGTGGGATCATTTGTCGACAGGTGATATAAAGTGTAAAAATAATAATTACCGTATATAAAGATTAATATTTATTAGTGTATTTATTCTCTGATTATTCCAAAGTACAGTTTACTTGCATATAACGTGATCTTGTACAAATAACTGTAGCTTATTTTTCATACATAATAAAGTGGTCCCTGTCTCTTAAGTTATAGTATTTTCTGATAACTATTTGTTCATTTACAGCACACGGTCCTCTTGAGCACCATTCTATAATTTCCAGTTCCACATTGTTTAGGAGACCTTGTGAAGATCTGATATGGTTTCTTTTGGATGATTCATACAGCACACCATTTCCTGGAACAGCGTGGCTTTGATAATAGACTAAAATCAACTTCAAAAAAACTTGCCAGTCTGTTTTTCCAGGGATTCAGTGTTGCCTCCTTGTAGGCAATTTATGATTACTATACAGGGATGATTTTTTTTTTTTTTCAGATTAGTAAACTTTAGGTTTCATTCAACTTTATAGCGGCCACTGTTTTATTTTGCAGACTAGTATTTCTGCAATGGGTTGTCCACTATGGACTGCAAACTCACCCCTTGAATTCTCCTCCTTGATTAAAAACGTTTCTCAAATATTCTCATAGGAATATTTTCATACCACTGTAGAAATAGCTTGACTTTTCTAAGATTGGGGGTCCAGAACAACCAGTTTTACCTTTTTGAATGCAGCTCTGCTCCTTATAGATGTGAACTTGCTGCTTAAGTGGTAGTTTTCCACTGTGGCCAGATACACTGGAGAATGACTGCAGTGTTCCCACACACTCTGTCCACCATTGAACTAGTTAGTAGAGGAAAGGGGGAATCTAAGAGCTGGGTAGCAGCAAAACAAAACTGATGATTCTAAGTATTCTGTAGCTGCATATTTTAATTTAAAGACCACCACCTCCACTAGCCCTTTCCATGTGAAACCATATATTTGTGAAATGCAATCATGCAGTTTCATATACTTTTAAAATCGAATCTGTTTTATACATACTTCATATTATTTATCTTTTATGTGACCACTTTTAGTGTTTGTTCAGTGTCAGTGTTTCTTCATTCATTAAGTTTTAATGTCCCTATCAGGCGGAAGGTGATGAGGATTGTTGTTCTGAAATCCTGAAGTCTGATGAAAATGGAAGACCAGGAGAAACAAATCTTCAGGTAATGTGTTCAGCTCTCTATATTTCCATTCTTAAAGAGAACCTCATGGGACAATTGGGACACAAAACACTATGGGGCTCATTTACTAAGGGTCCGAACGCCGCACTTTGTCGGGGTTCCCGAATCTTTCCGTTTTGCGACAAATTGCCCTGGGATTTTGGCGCAAGCGATCAGATTATGGCTCATTGGCGCCGGCTTTCACGCGACATAAATCGGTGGGCGTGGCCATTGGACAACCCAACGGATTCAGAAAAACTGCGGAATTTAAAAAACGATTTGTGTCGCAAGATCAAGCACTCACATGCACTGGGAAGAAGATGGTGAGCTCTGGCGGACCTCGGCGCAGCAGCGACACATGCTGGATATCTGGCGCACGACCTTAGTGAATCCCGGCAGACCCGAATCCTCGCCGGACAACGTGCAGCCGGGTCGCGACTGGACCGGGTAAGTAAATGTGCCCCTATGTTTTAGGGTTGCAAATTGCCCTGTATCATCTTGGTCAATGAGATGCTTTTTGGATTTCTGCCTTGCTTCAGTGAAGCTGATGTAGGACTGCTTCTGCAGCTACACTGAATGACTGCTTATGCAGTAATAGCTGTAGAACGGCCTTGTGCATGCGTTCCCATACCTTTCGATGGGCAAAACGTCCATCCATTTTGAATTTGATGTTTTGCTCACCGTACAGTACTCTATCTTCCCTTGTAAATATGGGCGTGCTGCACTCACCCCTCCTCCTCACCATCGCGATGCCGTATGCTCAGTTGAGCGCACGTCAGTGTGAAAGCGGCCTAACTGTTTTTCTTTTTTTGTGAATGTATTCTGTTGTGAACAGGATAGCGGACACCTTAACTGGGTTGTAAAAAGAAGGCCTTTCAATTACCATATGTTCCCATTAACCTTCCATTACACTTCCCTCATTTAAAACAGAAAAAGTAGTGCTGCAGCCTGTGTCATTTTTGCTACTAAACAACAGGCATAGGCTAAGCTCACAGCATGATTAGTTAAGTTGCTTTGTATCAGATTTATTTGCTTTTTAGCAGAATAAAGGGCATGTACCACCAGGATGAAGGACTGTATGCAAATGAGCCTGAAGGTCTCCAGGCTCCATTGGTGTTAATAAAGCCTGATCCCCTCAGGATCATTTGCATACAGTCTTTCCTCCTGGTGGTAGATGTCCTTTAAATTGACAAAGTTTATCTTTTTCCTCCTTTTTCCGTATATAGGAAGAGCTACAGATGTTTCGAGCTCGCTGGATGTCTGAACTAGCTCCAGGAGTGAGCTCTGAAGCAGAGGTTCAGTCTCGTAAAGGGGCCATAAGAGGGTCTGTTGGAAAGGCCCAGGATACCAAAGCGAAGCAAGAATGGGCTAAGGAAGAGAAGGTAGTGTGCGTTTTTTTTTTCTGCCTGATCCAGTAACTATGTTTGTATCAGACAGTAGTGGATTGTGCTGCCTCTTGTATATGCCTTAGCGTTAATATATAGGTATTTTATATAAATTCAAGAAAGTAATTTATTTGATTATGTTGCATTGCCTTTATTTTCATAAACAGGCAAAAGAACTTTTTCTTAAAGCTGCAGAAAAAGAACAAAATGGCGCACTGTATGAAGGTACCCTTTTTCTTAGCTTTTAAACTAGAATTACTTCATATAAAGCAGCCCATTACAATGGCAACTATGATAAGGACCCATCACGTGTTTACATTTCTACATTACATGTTTTGCTATTTTGAAATTGTCAACTTCTGGAGCCTGAGTTATATGGAAATGTTTTCTGTGGTGACTCTACTGCTTGAGACGTCCAATTGACTGAGGCTCCAGATCATATGTTTACCGTAAGGCTCCTATGTATGAGAATAGGTCTCTCTTTTATCCGTCATGTGCCTCCAGTTTCGTACAGATTGCTCCATTGCAACATATATGTATGAAGCTGATCTATCCTCGCCTCCACTAGAACCAGTCTACAGCACCAAATTGAACCTTTGTATTCTACATATTAACCAGAACCTTCTGATCTCTACAGCCATCAAGTTTTACCGTCGCGCTATGCAGCTCGTTCCTGACATCGAATTCAAAATTAATTACAACTGGTCTCCAGATGCTGATGGAGTGGGGAAGAACTTGTATGTACACATGTAAACAACAACTTATTTTAAACTGAAGGCCTATTTATAACTAGAATTTTTATTATTCATAATGGAGAGCATACACATCCATTTAAGTTAAACAAGTTGTTGGAGATGTGACTACTGAACAGACCACAGCTCTAAGTGGATGGCTGCAGTCTTTTCTCTTACTACCCTGGTCACTGCAGTGTGTAGTACAATGTATAGGCTAGTTGTTGCTTTTCAGCCCCATTCACTTGAAAGGGATTGAGCTATACAAAGTTACCAATGTATTTAAAAGGAACCTGTCACCAGGAGACCCATTTTTAGCACTCCTCCAGTCCCCACAGAGCATACTACATACACTGCCAAAGTGTTTTTGTATAAAAAATTGGTTTTACAGAAAAAAGGATATGTTATATTGTACCTTTCATTAGCATGTACTGTGTCACTAGGCAGTTGCCAAAAGGGAGGATTTGGAAAGGAGCAGTTTCCCCCCCACCCTTGGGGAACAGCTTCTCCATGTGACCTTTTCAAATATATGAAAACACCCATCACTGGGCTTAGCGACGCCCCCTGCTCCTCTACAGCCAATCCTGAGAGTGGGGAGTTATTCATATATTTGAAAAGGTCACATGTTACCCAAGGGTGGGGGGGGGGGGGGACTGCTCCTTTCCAGACTCTCCCTTTTGACAACTGCCTGGTCACACAGCAGATACTAATGAAAGGTACAATATAACATATCTTTTTTTCTGTAAAACCAATTTTTTATACAAAAACACTTTGGCAGTGTATGTACTATGCACTGTGGGGACTGGGGAAGAGCTAAAAATGGGTCTCCTGGTGACAGGTTCCCTTTAACACAAATGGCCTTTGCTGTGGTAGTAGTACTCACCAGACTACTATGGCCAATAGGCAGGTATGCTGGGTATTAGACCCCTGCCAAACTGCGCACCCATCCTTAGGAAAGGTGATCCGCTTCTAAAAAGCGGAAGGCAAAACAATTTTAAGAATTCTGCTAAGGCATTATCCTCCCCCACAATCCATGGGTCGCCGAATAAAACAAACATTGTAGACTTAGTCTATTTTGGTTTGATTTGCAAATCAATAGCTGCCAATAAAGTATATAGGTTTGTCAAAAACATAAAACATGTTTGCCACAATTTTGCGGTCTGTTTTTCAAAACAATTTAAAGTATAGAAAAATTGTTAGAGGAAGAAAAAATGGTCTATCACTGACAAATGCCCTTGGTAAAATTTCTAATCCAGCTTTCATAAGACTGTATAGTGTTCCTGTAGCCGCTTTCCTTCAGTACTATTGTATTCATTGCAAGACAGAGCAGTTATTTGTGTTTGGATTTATTGTGTGAACTGTACATTGTATTGGTTTTACTTTGGCTAAAAACCTTTTGGATTTGATATAGATGGGATGAATTTACTTTTCTTCCTTGCAGTATTGATGACGCTAATGATGACAGCAAGATGTCTGATCTACTATCATACTTCCAGCAGCAGCTGTCATTTCAGGAGTCTTCACTTAAATTGTGCCAGCCAGAATATGACGTCACCCAGACCCATATTTCAGGTGTGTGAAAACACAATTTTTCTCTGCATCTTGGCTGTTGGGTTAGGCTTCTTATTAAAGGGGTATTCCTATCTGGGCATTCACATTTAACTTAATTCATTTGTCATAGGTAAACATTTCTTCAATTGGATGTTATTAAAAAAAATGTTCCTGTGTAAAGATAATTTCTCATAAATGTAGCCATGTTGCCCCTTGGCTTCATCGGATACGACCACCTCACATTTTGGCAGCGGTGGCGAGATATGCGCTATTGAGCCCTGCCTGACCACATGGATTCAGCGCTCATTACCATAGGACGGCTGTGGAAACTGGAGTAACTCCTCGGACATTTAATATTCAGAAACTTTTTGTTCCCTTGTGCAATCACTCCAGCAGAGGTGGCCGTATCCAAGGACACAGTCTTGTTTCTAAGGGACCATATGACTACATTTATGAGAAATTTTCTTCACACAGGTTTACAGATTGTTTTAAATTGTGAATACTATGTTTAATCCTTTTAAGGCTTCTGATACCAGAATGCCTACAGCAAAAGTGACAAGTAGTAAGCTTGATAATACATATTAAATACATAAGCTAAATATTTTTCCCTTTTCCTCGGCTGGAGTGAGGCTTTAAATTTGTAGCCAAACAAAGGCGCTGATAATTTTAGTTCCCCAGATTGCAGGAGACTTGGGGCAGTATTTTAACACCTTAAAGGAAACTTACCATTTGATGCAGTATGAAGCAAACATACCTTGAGAATGCTGTAGCTACACTGATACAGGATCATATCTTGGTTAATCCCTGTGCTGAGTGGTTTTGCTGATAAAATAGATATAACATTATGATAATTAAGCTCTGTCCCTTCTATGGCTCCTTCGGTGCTTGTTTCCGCGCTTCTCCTAGCATGTGAGTTTTTTTCTTTGCCCCCAGCTGCTGTGTATGAGTGATCCAGCTCAGGTTGATTAGTCATGCTTGACTAACCTCCATTTGTAATTACAAGCTCAGTGTTTATCGAGGCAGCCATGCTGATCCAGCTTTCCCAAGGTCCTGAATGTTATAATAACCACTCAGCACAGGGATTAACTAGGATATGATTCTGCATTGGTGTAGCTACAGCATTCTCAGGGTTTTGTTTGCTTCATAATGCATCAAATCAAATGGTAGGTTTCATTTAAGCTCTTGGATGCCACATCCCTTTGCTATTAAAATAATGGCTGTAGATTTATAGCTTTATTAGGGCGTTGTATGTTCACATGAGAGAAGGTTAAGGTCCTCTAAAAGAAAAAAAAAAATCTGTAATTTGTCAAAGAGTTTTACAATATCAGATAGGGTTTTTGGCTGTGATCTAGGTTTTGGATCTTAATTTGTTGTAGAATTACACTTGGAAATAAATCCACCTGTTTCATATTCAAATTTGCCACTTGTCTTTTGGTAAAGAATTTTCAAACCTTTCTAAAAGGAATTGTGCCACACAAGACACTTATCCTCAGAATAGAGATACTTGTATGTTTGCTGGTGGTCCAAATGTTTGGATTCCAAGAAAACATGACCAAACATCCCTTGAAGTCCCCTGCATGGTATGAAGTGCAGGTGCACATGCTTGACCTGCCTACTGTTCATTTTTTGGGACCTCTAGTATACAGTTATATCCCCGAAGTGCCATAGAAGCAGACAAAACACTGGTTGAGTGTATGCTCCTGCCTATCCAGGGTAATGGTTATAAAGAGGAAAGTGCTTTCAGATTGAAGGTGCACTGCTCCATATCAATTGTCTTTAGTTCAGTGGTTTCTATTTATAGCATAAGATTCCTTGATACTTTCCTATAGATATAGATAGTAACTGATTACTTATGTTTTGTTTTTGTGTGTTTTTAGTGCTCCCTATGGAGGTACTGATGTATATTTTCCGCTGGGTGGTTTCCAGTGAACTTGATCTCCGTTCATTAGAGCAACTGTCCTTGGTCTGCAAGGGCTTTTATATTTGTGCAAGGTACCATTACAGGCCTGCAAAACTATTTATTTTTGTTGAATAAAAATAATCCTTATTTATCATAAAATATGCATTCTTCACTTAGCATTACTAGTTTGAATGATTTGGAACTGAAAACAAAAGCATTAGCCATATTCTTATTCGTTATCAGTTGTGTAAGTTTATATATTACAAGAGTTAGTTTCTTTCTTGGCATTAATTATCTGTGTTGTCTCAAACTGCTTAAACATTAACAGGGCTATAGCATAGAAAAACATGGCTGTGCCATACATGTGTCTAGTTCTAGCTTAAAGAAGACAGCCACGTTTTGTAATCATCTATAACCCTTTGGAAGTTACTCATATTGGAATACAATAAACATTCATGTGGTGCAAACAAATGGCCGTAAAGATATATATTTAATTTTATTCAAACACGACAACAAAATAGTGAGACTCAAACAATATTAAATCAATTAAAAATGTGCTACAATCCAGCACAGTGCACCCTATTGGGTAAAGGAACCAAGATCCCCAGCCCCGGTGGAGACCCAGGCAATACTCCCCCCCCCCCCCCCCCCCCCCTCACAACCAACCCTACACTGCCAGTACAAAGCAAATGAATGTAGAGATGGACAAAAAAGAGTAAATGCATACAATACCTCAATGTGAAAGAATAAATAAAAGGTAAGTAAGCCTGTAACGAAAAAGTAAAGATGCAGGCAGATAGAGGGAGGGTGGGTCCGGTGGGGTTTAGAAACCCCACGCGTTACATATCCGTGACTTCCTCAAGGTTAATGATCACAGTAGGGTCTGTCCTGCTTATATAGCAACGAATACCAAATTTACCTTAATGGCAGGTGATGAGCACTCGAAGTCAGGGTAGTCATGTAAGCAAAACAACCTCTGAACCGGAAATAAAATTATGCACAGGCACAATACAGATTGTGTCGCACGGGAATAGCAGTATGCGCAGGCGAAGTAAACAAATTGTGCCGCACGTAATTCCTGGTATTGTCAGAAGGGGCACAAAGACATAATTATTGAGAGAAGTAAAAAAGAGTATCATAGTCAACGAAATGTAACTTCTTAATGAGACAACATTTATATGTCAAAATACTATCCTTGCTCTTTCCCTATTATATCCAATGAAAAGGTATACATAGAACTACATAAACAGTCATTATTCCAGCATCATCAGAGAAATTCCCAGAATGTAATTTGCTGATGGGGCAGCCGAGAAGCAAAATCAAAACCAAAGAGGTCAGGTGTTCAGGTAAGTACACTAAAAGTAAGCCAACTAAAAATGTATAGCATAAATGCAGTGTGACTGAATAAGGAGAATAGACATAAAAAAGGTCCAAAGAGACGAAGAATGAAAAGAAAAAGAAGAAAAAAGGGGGAAAGAAAGAGAAAAGAGAGTTATATGTTATAACTTAATCACCTTTAGTCACGCTATACACTTTTCATTACCATTATGTAAATTATTCTTCTTATTTTGTGATCTTTACTTATCTCACCGTCTGAGCCGTTCTGCATATACATATGTGTATCGAACAATACAGTATTGACATGGCATTTTTGGCGCCTGTGCATACTATTGCGGACACGTGAATATGTTCTGTCGCAGTTCTCTGCTCATGTGTAGCGGATTGTCCCCGCTTTTGCCGCATGCGCCATAATTTTACATCGGGAATTACGTGCAACACAATTTTTTACTGCGCCTGTGCATACTGCTATTCCTGTGCAACACAATTTGTATTGTGCCCTTGCATACTTTTATTTCCAGTTCAGAGGTTGTTTTGCTTACATGACTACACAGACTTCGAGTGCTCATCACCTGCCATAAAGGTAAATTTGGTATCTGTTGCTATATGAGCAGGACAGACCCTCCTGTAATCATTACCCCTGAGAAAGTCATGGATACGTGACGTAACGTGTGGGGTTTCTCGCCCCCATCCCATCCTCCCTCCTATCTGCCTGTATCTTTACTTATTCGTTACAGTCTTACTTACCATTTATTTATTCTTCCACATTGAGGTATTGTATGCATTTACTCTTTTTTTTTTCTTGTCCATCTCTACATTTTATTTTTTTGCTTTGTACTGGCAGTGTAGGGTTGGTTGTAGGGGGGGGGGAGGGTGTGGTCGCCTGGGTCTCCCCCGGGGCTTGGGACCTCGGTCCCTTTACCCAATATGGGGGCCCTGTGCTGGATTGTAGCATATTTTAATTGATTTCATATTGTTTGTGTCTCACTATTTTGCTGTCCATGTTTGACTAAAATGAAATCTATCATTACGGCCATTCGTTTGCACCGCTTTTTCTTGCATGTTTATAGTATTGTTTGCTGCAATTAGCCCAGGAATATATCTAATTATTGCTGTGCTGTCCCTCTGCTTTTGGTCCTCATATTGGAATACAATGTCAATTGTTACCGGAACAAAAAAACATCAATCTCTGTCTATATGAATAAGAGCAGTAAATATCAGAATGACTTGATGATCTGTCATTACTTATAACAATGTAGGACTAGACATATAATGGCATGGCAGATAAATATGGATGGACATCTCCACAGACTGACATTGGAAGGGAAGCAAGAATCAGTCTAAATCTGTTAGTAGAATTGACTAAATTGGGTATTACATATCCTGCAACAGTAGTTTAATGATGGATTTTGAGGGTGATAATTTGGGGAGCATTTGATCATTATTAGCTACATGCAGTGCTATCCATAGTGGATATACCTGGGCACACAACCTCTTTGATGGGTCATGACAGTCTGTCCTCGATTAATTAAAACAACCTACTTGTTTTTGAGATTAGGGTTTTTGCCCAACTTTAGGCTGATATACGTGGTCACCATTAGATCTCTAGTTTTAGCTTTCCACTTAGCAGCTGTCATGTAGGTGCTTGGCAATAAACAGCACCAAAATAGAAAGAAGGTAGAGAGGTTACTACTATGGCACAGGAGCTCTGGTGGTGTACACCTTTACCTTGAGACTGTTTTCAAAAATGTCATCAAAACTGCCTTGTCTTCCTATAAAGATATAAAAAATGCTAAAATAAATTAAATGAGAACTAGTCATACATGTGAAGAGGATGTAGTTGTTCAGAATGACTATTGTTTTACATTGTCTAGATCAACTCAAGTAGTAGCATTTGTGTTATAACAGATGTTAAGAAGACATATATGCAGGCGGCTCCATTTGTGGTGAAATGGCTGCATTTTAGGTCAAGCTCTCGCTTCATTGGGAACGCTAAGTCCGGCTGGCCAACTTCGCTTATATTAGCTGATTCAATAATTTTCAAACATATTTCATTTCCTACAAACTACGCCTTGCTAAAAAAAAATTTTTTAATGCAGGGATCCAGAAATTTGGCGTTTAGCGTGCTTGAAAGTCTGGGGGCGAAGCTGTGTGAAAGTGGTACCTTTCATCACATGGAGGCAGATGTTTCTGGAAAGGCCACGTGTCCGTTTTGATGGTGTGTTTTTTAACCTTTTGTGTCTGTGTGTGTATAGCTAGATGGATATATAATATTTATTATTTATTTTGCCTTTTGTCTTATTTATTATGTTTTTCTAGGTGTGTATATTAGCAGGACCACATACATCCGCCAGGGAGAGCAGTCTCTGGATGGATTTTATCGGGCTTGGCATCAAGTAGAATATTACAGGTAGTTTTCCAATTACTACTCCAGGTTCATTAATGTTTTCTTCCATAAACATATAAAACCGCTATCTTGTTTTTGTGTCCCATTTCTGCCATCCATGTTTTGTTAAAATTTTTCTTATAGGTACATGAGATTTTTTCCTGATGGGCAAATTATTATGCTCACCACACCAGAGGAGCCCCAAACAATTGTACCTCGCTTAAGGACAAAAAATTCACGGTACGTTTTAGACTTCATCTAAGATGCTTAAAATTTGTAAATATTTGAGGAAATATACATGACCAAAAGACGTTAATAAGGAAATACTTTTCTGACTAGAAATTTGCCATTGCAGGGAAAATGTAATTTATGACAACCATACAAAGTAACAAGTGTAAGTGACCAAGTAATATATAGACTGCTAGACTTATGGGATCTACACATACTGTTATTCTGTATTGGACTACTATCTACCTGTGATCTACAGGTGCGTAAAAGAAGGCTCCCTTTGTTGCCACAGTAAACATTTGAATTTTATTTTCTTTTTAGGACTCAAAATTCGTTTGACAATTCTTGACCACTTTTCCCCAGACAAATTACTTTAAAAGGAACCTGTTACCAGGGACAATGGCGTTCCAAATATGACTTTCTGCTTTCTCCAAGCAAATGCATTTCAATATAATTGTGTTATAACTTATCTTTCACCCTGACAGAATCCTTTGTGCAGTCTTTGTCCTCGGACTTCACAAAGGATTCTCTCAGGGTGCAGGGCAAGTTATAACAGTTATATTATAATGCAAATGCTTAGAGATGGCAGAAAGGCATATTTGTAATGCAGCTATAATGGGCTTCTGTAACATAAGCGAACCTGTGACCAGGAATGTCATTTTTAGCTGGTGACCGGTTCCAATAGCCTATGCTATCCTGATTTTAAAAATAACTTTATCAGCATTGTAAATCATTTCAGTAGTTTATAAAACTTTATTTCAAAGCTGCCTGTGTGCCAGTGGCGGTCTCCATATGCATTCTTTTTCCATCCCCTGCCTTCTCAATGCACATGACAGGGGAAGGAGCTGGATGAGATGGCTACACAGAGCTTGCCAAATCAGTCCCTGTCCCCAATGTATTTTATATGTTTGTTTAAGGAACTGCGCCTAAAACCACACCAAAACTAAATGCAGTTCTTTATGATGTGACTAACATTCTGTTACTATTGATCATTGCTAATTACCAAACAGAACTTGTTTTACCTCTAAAGCATTAAAAAGAGGATTTTTAATTATGTGGGCGAGTGTTGTGAATGTCTTTCTAATATACTTTATTGAGAAATTCTGCTTAGGCCATGTGCTTGCCCGGAACGGATCCCAGGTGAGCACAAGGCCAGGAGGTGTTGGGAGGGGTGAACACTCTTCACTCCTCCTCCCTCCATAGGCAGATGAGCGGCCACCAAACTCGGAGACTGTGCAGGGACACGTTGCATGCACACCACACAGTCTCCAGGAGCTATAGAGGTCTATGGAGGCCGTGATCTGGTCTCAAATCATGCGGCCGGATCATGGCCCCCTTAGGGGCCGTATGAATAAGCCCTTGGTTTGTAAAGAAGCAGGCTGAGTATTGCAACTTAGTATCGGCTTTATCTCTCTTTTGATAAAGCAGATACTATTCCAGGCAGACTAGTGTCTCCTTCTCTCTGTTTACACAGCTGTGAGCAGTGAGGTTTTTCTGCTCTCTCCCTGGCTTTAATCTTCTATGAGCATTACTTTTACACAGTTTCACTCTTAAATTATTTCTCTCCTTGTCTTTTACTTTCACTTTGATAAGGAAAGGATCTAACTGATCTATGCAGAAAATAGAACACTATAGACAGGGAGAGAGCAGAAAGGGTTCGTTCACACACACTATACAGGTTGGAATAGTGTTCACAAAGCACACAATGGGGCAGATTTACTTACCCGGTCCATTCGCGATCCAGCGGTGCGTTCTCTGCGGTGGATTCGGGTCTGGCCGGGATTCATTAAGGAAGTTCCTCCGACGCTGGCGCTGCTGTGCTGAAGAGCAACGGAAAGCACTCAAGTTCACTGGCCTATTCCTAGTGAAGGTAAGTGCAAGCTCCGTGACACTTTTCTTTTTTTAAACGCGGCGGTTTTTCCGAATCTGTTGGGTTTTCGTTCGGCCACGCCCCCCACAATCCGATCGCGTGCGCCAAAATCCCGAGGCAATTCGGGGAAAACGGTGCAAATCGGAAATATTCGGGTAACACGTCGGGAAACCGCGAATCGGGTCCTTAGTAAATGACCCCCAATATCCTCAATCACCTCAAATAGCAGTTTCCCTATGTCTTGAAACCTTTAAAACAGAAAGTGTTAACAAGTTATTGCTGTAACTTTTCTCAAGGTTTTTTTTTCCCTTTTTCTACAGAACTGATGCAATGTTGCTCGGCCATTACCGCCTGTCACAAGATACAGATAACCAAACCAAAGTTTTTGCAGTAATAACCAACAAGGAGGAGGTATGTATCACTATCTTTTGGCTACTAGAATTATTTTTATGCAGTTTAACTCCTTAGTGACCGAGCTCATTTGCGCCATGATGACCAAGGCCTAATTTTCAAAACCAGCATGTGTCACCTTTATCCGGTAATCACTTTAGAAGGCTTTAACTTACCCAAGTGTGTTTAAGTTTGTTTTTCCTTCACATTTTGTACTTCAAGTTAGTGGGAAATTTTGGTTGATATATTTTGCATTTATTTATGAAAAAGGGGGAATTGGGTAAACATTTTTGAAAAAATTAGCTATTTTCAAACTTCAAAATGTTCTGTTTTTCAAACTGAAAGTCTTACTACCCATACTAACTTTTACCATACCTCAGCTTTGTGTTGGTGTCATTTTAGATGTGTCCTTTTGTTTTATGACAAATCTAGAAAGATCAAAAATCGAACAGCATTCTCTGAAATTTTAAGAAAATTTTAGAATCAATTATTTTAGGGACCATTTCATTTCTATAGAGGTTTTGGAATCGCACCACGCCACCCCGTTCTATTAACTTCACCCCTCAAACTTTTCAAGCAGGTAGGAAGCTTGTTAACCCTTTATGTATTTTACAGAAATTCAAACAAAACATTCAACAAAATGGATTGATTTGGAATTCACAAATATTTATCATTAAAACATTCATTTAACAACAAATACGGTGAAGCACACCTGCGGCACAGGGGCCCGGGAAAAGATAGGACATGTCCTATCTTTTCCCGTGTTACGGCGCGGTGCGCCATTGGTTCCTATGGAGAGGGGCGAGGGTGAGCAGCGCTCGCCTCCTCCTCTTCTCTCTGCGTGCTGCCGTGTGCCCACCGTGCTACGGTACGGCAGGCAACGGCAGTGTAGCCTAAGAGGACACCTCATATGTGGATGTAACCCGCTGTCTGGGCAAATAGAAAAGCGCAGAAGGAAAGGAACCATTGAGATTTTGTAGGATAGTTTTCTTGTGCCATGACGTGTTTGTAGAGCCCCCAGGGCCACATTCACATGTGGCATTTTGGTTTGGAAACCCTATCCAAAGGCTCCACCTGTGATCACATGTTGAGGTAACTGCACAAAAACAATGGACCTAATTGTCACGGCAGGGATTAGACTCAGGGAATTATTTCATAAAACTGCCTTTGGGCAGTCAAAATTGACCCATATCCGGACAAGTGAAAGAAATATATAAAACTAAAACATCACTTTTATTAGAGATTCTTAAAAGAGGTTGCACTATGTTGCAAACTATTTATGGCATATACCAATAGATGCACAGGACAAACAGTGGATTAAAAGCACAGTGTGAACTAGGTCATGGGCAGTTGCAGATAGTTAGTGCTACAAAGTGCGAGATAGCGGACACAAGACAGGGTCTGAAGCCACCTATATTAATTACTGTAGGTCCACTATTGGCCAAATAGCGTGGACTGTCCTATGCAGTATTGTCTGCTAGGGTAATATGAATCATTTATATGGATTAGAGCCCTAGAATATCAATCTAGACCATGGATAAAGATCTTAGCTGTGCTGCCCCAGCAGGGGCCGCTATGGTAGCAGGCTGCATTGTTATAAATACTACATGGGGATCCTAGTCCTATAATTAGAAATGTAGTTAGAAATAATGGACTGGAAGGTCTAGGGTTGATGCTATCTTTCCCTATCTCAACTGAGGATGTTATATTTGTTGTCTCTGCCTGACAATGACTATGCCACACTGCAAATTAAAATTTCTCAGACATTAGCCCCCCGACATGTTTCACCAGTACAACTGGCTTCATCAGGGGTTTGGGCTAAATGCTGAGGTAGGACGCGAAGGTAAACGTGAAGGAAAAGCAGTGTTGCCAAAATATGTGATCACGAGTGGAGCCTTTGGATTATGTTTCCAAACGCAACCAAAATGCCATGTGTGAGCGTGGCCTCAGGTAGCACAAACCTTTATCCCAGAGAATTTGTAAACCTTTTTAATCATGTGTTATAGGGGGGATATTTACCCCTTTGTGCTGATGGACTTTTCCATTTTACTCTGTTTATCGCTCCCCACTTCAATCAATAACTTCTTTTTTAATTTTCCGTGTACATAGCTGTGTGAGGGTTTGTTTTCTGTGTAACAAATTTTACTTCCTAGTGATGGTATTTCATATTCCATGCCCTGTACTGGGAAGTGGAAATATAATTTAAAATCCGGTAATTTTGACAAGAACCCGCATTTGCACCATTTTCTTGTGGGCTCTGTTTTTAAGTCTTTCACTGTACACTCCAAATACCATCTCTTTATATATTCTTTGGTTCGGTACAAACACAGGGATACCAAATGTATAAAGGTTTTATTAAAACTTTTTGTACCCCACAAAAAATTAATTAACCGTAGGCCTAGCCTAAGACCCCTTAGTGACCGACGGAGAAATCTGTATGGGTGGTCACTAGGGGGTTAAAAATTAGAATACAGAAAGAAAGGACAGAATCATTAGACATTTGAAAAGTCAACTTCTTCAGAATAAGTTATTTGCTCCACTGTGTATTCTTGTCATTATTACACATATTGCTCACTTATTTGTTGTAAAATGTATATCACTGTTTAGTTTCAGCACCAGAGGCAGCTAAAAACAGTTGATCAGTGGGGGCTCCAGATTGATGAGCTGTCTTCATGATCGGGTCCAAAAAAAATCTCCCACGCCCAGACATTCCTATTAACAACATCTGGCCGTATATGTATGATGATGCAAGAAGGCACTAGCTGTTAATGAAAGGCAATGGCTCAGGTGTTTCACCGGTTCCATGAAAAGCAGATGTCCAATCAAGCGGCCACCCACCATTATGAATTGTGTTTTTACTGCTGCATCAATACATATTTGTACCTGTTTGACCGCTCATACACTGATCTAGGACCCAGTGTTTGCTTCTGGCAGGAGCTATGCATGTGAATGGGCAGCTGGCAATAATACGTTTGTATTGCAGTTTCTTTTACTGATCAAGAAATCGGGTTGGTTGTTCAAGTCATTTAGTGGAAATTTATTGAAGGAGCTAAAAAACTAAACTAAAAACATAAACTTGCTCAAACCTTCCTTTTTATTATATAACAAAATGCTATACAGAAATAAAACTATTCGAAGTGGTAAAAAGGACCATGGAATGAGAAATGTTGCATCCTTAAAAGTCCATAGAGAGAAGCCAAGTCATTATTTTACCTATATGGTAAATAATAAGCAATGATGATAAGTAATGATGATTCTTGGTTTAGGTTTAAAGGGGTTTGCCCATGAAAGAAAGTTCTCAAATTATAACCCCCTAGTGATGTTTACACAATAAAGATTATTTTTAACCCCCTTACTTTACCATTTTACTAAGTTTTATTGCTGTTTTAACTCCTATCACTGTGAAGGTTAGTGTAAAATTCCAGTGTGGGCGGAGACTCTCTAAGCAGACACCTTATGATCCCTGTATGCTGACAATGTGGTTAGATCATCAGAGTACAGGTTTAGCTACACTTGCATTTAGCTTCTGAACATTCTATTAGTATCTGACACATAAAAAAAGATAGATAATATCCATGAGATGGATACAACACACAATAAAATTCAGCAATAACACACATAGTGAGCTCTGCTATATGCCTCCTTCCCCTGCTATAAATATCTTATCTTGCCCTTTAGCTTGTAGAGTAAGTCTGTTCAGGCTGCTTGCTGGCAGGAAGTGTCTGTGTGAGCCAGTCTTGTAATGGAGAGGGTGTCGAGATCACACTGCGTGGAGCAGACAGCAGAAGCTATTCATGAGAAGAATCTGTTCTGCCAAACCATAAAAATCTGAAGATTTACAGTCTGATCCCGAGGCAACTGAAAATGCATACACCTATACAGAATCATATCTGTGAAATTCTGTATTTTTGTTCATAACATTGAATTAGAGAATGTTTTACTTTGTTATCCTGAGTAGATTTAAGAATCTTGTCTTTGTGGGAATACCCATTTAAGTGATGCAAGATGATCACAATTTCTACCAAATTCTGGAGTTCCTGGCAGAGATGAGACATTGATCACATACTTTTAAAGGGAAATATTTCTTAAATTAATAAAACCCTTTAAGGCCTAAACTGGCTGCATCTTTGTAGACACAAATGGTGATGTCCCGTACTAGCACCTGGATAAGACTATTGTAGAAATGTAATTTTGCCATATATGGTTGTACGTTGCTATCAATTGTAGAAATGTTTGATAGATGTCTTGATATGTTAATTATGAACTCTTATGTTTTACATTGCATTCTGCAAAGAAATCGGCAGATTACCAAAAGTATCGCTATTTCCGCCGAGCCCCAGCGCAGGAGACGGATCGCAGCTTTCATGTTGGACTTCAGCTATGCTCATCTGGCCGTTACAGGTTTAACAAGCTGGTTTGGATTCACCATTCTTGTCAAATTACCTACAAGTGAGTTTAATTTAAAAAAATTCTTTATGGTGGCTACCCTTTACTAACTGCCACCAGCCATTTATCCAAGGCAGGGAAAGGTTCACAATGATATCCTTCAGTAATATGCAGCTAAATAACTTTGGATGCTGTATCCATGACTTGTAAGTAGTCACAATTGTGGCACATCAGTTTAAGCGATTGCAGCTATGGGCAATCTTGACTAATTGATGTCTCATAGACCAGATACATGATCAGAACTCTGTCTGACCACTGGAAACCTCACCTGCTAAACTACTACTTATGTTTCTACAACTTTGGTGCTGAGTGATGTAAAAGTCTTAAAGTATTGTGCAATTATAGCAATCATCGTCATTTTTTACAAGTAGTGTAGCAAATTCGCCCTTTAAAGTATTATGCACAAATGTACATACATTTTGTATTGAATGCAGCCCAGTCTGTGAACTTAGGGGTGAGGGACCTTATTGAAACCTTTGGAAAGGCTGAACAGAGGGTACCTGTTGGTGCGCCTCACTTTTTCAAGCCATGTCCACTAATTTGTGAGAATTGAGTCAGATGGGTACCCTTACCCTCTGTTGTATTGGTGGTCACATGACTGCAAAGATTTGGTAACTTTTTTTTCTCAGAGAGAGATAAGCCTAGTTAAAATTCCCTCACTCCCTATCTGCGTTTCTAACCAGCAGTAACCTTGTGTGCATAAGGCGATTACAATAGAACAGTGATGGCGAACCTTTTAGAGACCGAGTGCCCAAACTCCAAACCAAAGTCCATGTAATCATCGCAAAGTGCCAACATGTCTATTTAGCCTAAAATCACACCATACCACTCTATAAGGGACATATAATACTGCTACATGATGACCATTACCAGTACAACAAGATAAATACCACCATACTGATAATGAACAGACCACCATAGAAAGACCAACATCAGCAATTATATCACAAAGCAGGAGCAAATACAGCGGGGAACACTACCCCCATCCAGCGAGGAACACTACCCCCATCCAGCGAGGAACACTACCCCCATCCAGCGAGGAACACTACCCCCATCCAGCGAGGATCACTACCCCCATCCAGCGAGGATCACTACCCCCATCCAGCGAGGAACACTACCCCCATCCAGCGAGGAACACTACCCCCATCCAGCGAGGGACACTACCCCCATCCAGCGAGGGACACTACCCCCATCCAGAGAGGAACACTACCCCCATCCAGAGAGGAACACTACCCCCATCCAGAGAGGAACACTACCCCCATCCAGAGAGGAACACTACCCCCATCCAGAGAGGAACACTACCCCCATCCAGAGAGGAACACTACCCCCATCCAGAGAGGAACACTACCCCCATCCAGAGAGGAACACTACCCCCATCCAGAGAGGAACACTACCCCCATCCAGAGAGGAACACTACCCCCATCCAGAGAGGAACACTACCCCCATCCAGAGAGGAACACTACCCCCATCCAGAGAGGAACACTACCCCCATCCAGAGAGGAACACTACCCCCATCCAGTGAGGAGCACTACCCCCATCCAGTGAGGAGCACTACCCCCATCCAGTGAGGAGCACTACCCCCATCCAGTGAGGAGCACTACCCCCATCCAGTGAGGAACACTACCCCCATCCAGAGAGGATCACTACCCCCATCCAGGGGCAATATGAAGGATTTTTGAATTCGGGAGGGTGTGTGTAGGGTAATCTGTATGTTGTAGGGTGGGTGCACTGAACAGCAAATCTACATGGAATCAGGCAGGTGAATTTACCATCAAATCACCACATGACACATGTCTGTGGCCACACACACATACATATATACATATATATACTGCTCTTGGTCTGGAGCTCTGGGCACCTGTGCCATGCTGTCAGTGAGGGCAGTATAGCGCACCCCAGGGTCACTGGCAGCATGGCACAGTGACAGGAGCACTGGACCAGGGGCAGTATACATGTGGCCACAGACATGTGTCATACAGGGCAGTTTGGGACACTAAACAATAAGCACCTACAGTTGTTCAGTGTCCCAAAGCTGCCTGCCTGCTGCCTGTGTAATACACACAGAGCAGCTCCTGCCCTCCTGCTGCACTTCTGTACTCACTGTGCACCGGCTGCGTGCTCCGGCAGTTCTCTCTCTTCTCCTCATGTTCCCGGGCTGAAGGGGGAGGGGGAGGGGGTGGAGGGGCGGGCACAGACCTGCTGCTGTGTCTCTAGGCAGCATTAATGAGCACAGAGCAGGTCTGATGCAGCCGTCAGTGAAAGAGATCACTGGAGCTCTCGGCGATCGGCAGCTTTTCCTGCCTGCCGGGAGTTCTAATGATTTATATATGGACAGCAGGGGAGATGGTCCGCGTGCCCACAGAGAGGGCTCGGCGTGCCCTCTCTGGCACGCGTGCCATAGGTTCGCCACCACTGCAATAGAATATAGAAAACTCTTTCATCCACTACTGAAAATATTTGATGATACAGCTTATTGATACTCTGCAAAGAGCATGTCAGGAAAACTCTCCCTGCTGTAAAGTATATCACCAAATGCTGTTACTGGAGCTCAGGTAGCTTCATAATCATGGTCAGAAAATAGTTAAAATTCTGCAATCCAAAAATAAACATTACAGATAAGTTAAATATTTGGTCATTCATTCCCTTTTAATTACAGTAGGTATTTTTAGGGCAGTGATGGGCAACCTTTTGAGCTTGGTGTGTCAAAATTCACCAAAAAACCGAGCATAACTTTAGAAAAAAAACCCCTAATTTTGCGATATTTAGAGTTTAAATAACAAATATGTATAATTATTTATGCCATCACATGGTCCCAATAATGAAAAAGCAAAAATTTTATAGTCTACAAAAGGGGCCAATGAGAAAACTAAATTCCTGGCAGCTGCAGGGCGCTCCTTCCCTTCTGCGACACGCTGTTCCCTTATAAAACAAGTATTGGCCACATGTGGGGGTTCTCTGTACTTGGGAGAAATTGCATAACAAATTGTAAGATGGGTTTTCTCTTTTTATCATTTGGAAATGTGTACATTTTAGGCTAAATGAACGTATAACCAACACAATTTTACCCCCTTCTCTAAAGCATTGCACATTAACCCCCTCTGTCTAACGCCCTTAGACAGAGACAGGACTGGCAGTGCTCAATTCCTCAATTAAGATCCCCCCCAAAAAATAACAAAAAAACAGTGTACCTTTTAACTAGTTTTAAGGACATTTGTGTCCTGAGAAGTGCCCCCCCCCCCCCCCCATAGCAGTGTACATCACATCCCAGCCCGGCAGAGCTCAACTCAATAAATTAACTTACCTAACTGGCACAGGCTCCAACTATGCCTCGGACCTACGTTACTCCTCTTCAGGTCGCTTCAGCTCCTGTGTAGAAGATGTTCCCACTTCTCCACGCTCCACTCTGATGTCATTGCGCGGCCTCCGCAGAGCAGGACAGGAAGACAGGAGCAGCAGCTGCGATCTCTGACTGAGATACAGCCGCTCGCTGCAGAGCACATCACCAGCCGGACCGGCCACAGACATCCCAGATCAGTCCGCCCCTGCACTACAGCATGGTGGGTGCCGTGTCACTGAAAATGGCTATGCGTGTCAGTGCTGACACGCATGTCATAGGTTCGTCATCACTGTTTTAGGGGAATATGTATTGCATTTGGATGAGCACGGATTTCTCTTGTTGTGATCAGTAAGTGACTTTGGATTACTAAATCTCTGAACACTTCTCTTGCAGGTCCACTGGTGAGACGGCTGTCACAGCATTTGACATTGACAAAATGTACGCACCGCTGTTCTTTGCTCGTGTGAAGAGTTTTACTGCTGTATCTGAGAGACCTCTGTAAAGTCTTTCTTCTTATTTCATGCATGATATTTTACTGAGTGCAAAGTAATGGATCACTAGGCATCCAGTTATCTGGGAAATTCTCATGCAGATAAATTGGGAACTTGTTTTAGGGAAATGAAGGGTTGTGTTGCTTTTGTAAGCTTGAATTTTAAATTTAAAGATGCATTTTTACAAGATATTGATATCATTTATCTTAATTCCATGCTTCTTAGACTCTTGGCAGGAATATAGAATTTTTGGAATGATACATCTATTTTTTCCCTCTGGGACAATGACTTCTCCAGAAGATATGCCATAAATGCCTAATAGATATTTCTGGGACCTGCATTTATCTTGAGGACCGGGGTTCTCTCACTTACAGTCTTACAGCTTCACTGTCTTGAATGAATTAGGCCACACAGTAGTGAATTGTAGTCATGTACATCTCTTCAGTCACAGTAGCCACAAGATAGTCTCCTGTTCTCTAGATAGATGCAGGTCCCATAGCTGAGACATGTATGTCATATTTACAGGATATGTTATTAGTGGGCCAGAAGAGGATCTCCTTTTTAATGATTGATTTCTGATCCTCTTAGGAGTTGACATAGTCTTCTAATTTTACTACAAAAAAATAAACTGGAATGATAAACTGCAGCAATTATAGCTGAAGCTGTAACTAACAGTTCAGTGCTCTTCAGAGATGACATCTTCTAGCATGTGTGCTGGGGTATTACCTGCACAGAGATGACATCATAGTTGGTATAGTAAAAAAGAAAAAGGAAGTACTCGCAGAAAAACAGCAGTTTTGTGGATTCCACCCTTGTTTTTCAGATTTAAAATCCACTTAATGTCCACATTTTCTTGATTCATGTTTTTTTACTTTAAGACTGCTGAGATCCACTACCTTTTGAACTTGCCTGAGCTGTATAAAGCTGTCCATATGTAGTTCTGTATGTACTTGACAGCTCAATTTTCTGCAACAGTCGGACACTTTGGTTGCGAAAGAGAAATGAAATATGCACATGCCAAAGTGCTGTCTGAACAGAAGCAGTCTCGTATATATGGACCAGTACAAGTAATACAGTGCTTGACTGTCCAGTTGGCGTGAAAAGTCTAGTTCATGTGCCCTCCATTCTGCTCTAGGCTGCATTTATTGAGGTAAGTTCACCGACTGCTGTTCATTAGGAAATCTTGTATTACATTTCCACTTGTGATTATGTATGTCAAACAGAAAAAATACATGTCCTATGAGCAAGTGATGTGTAAGCAGGAACATAGAGGATCATTTTATGCAATGTTGGACTTTTATTTTTCCTATAAATGTAGACATGTTTTCATGATATTTGTGGCTTAAAACTGGGAATAACCTGTTCTGAATATCCAGAAAACGTGATACTTCCACCTACTTGTTGTTTTTTGATTCTCGATTTGATGCCAATCAAGCAAAAACAAGAAATACATGAGGTAGAGTGATAATTTTCAAACATTGAAGGGCTGGAGCTTTCACTTGCCTGTAGCAGAGGTTCTTAAACACAGAGACCTGCCTTAATTTTAAGTCTGGGTCGCTTGGCTTCTGTAAATAGTGCTACAAATGTAAGGAGATGTGATTATATCATTTTGCAGATTCTTTGTATGTAAATATGATTTGAGAATCTGTGATGCAACAAGATACATAAATTTCTCATAGCCGAGGCGTCAACACATGTTTCTTTGTAACAAGATCTTATATATCAGGTATGTAATACATTGCATTGTGGTGATGTTGCTTCTTGGGAGTGGATCCATGTATGAAACCCTTGTGTCATTTTGCAGGAAATATGATTGTACTTGTTGTACACATGTAATTGTCTCTTTTGTTTTGAAATTATTTTATAATATGAGAACGGAGATTCTAATAAAAATTGTGTGAATGAGCTCTTTAAAGGTTTGATAATGCAACGCTCCAAACTAGAGCTGGGCAACAGTTTTTGTTTGGCATGTAATCCAAGCAAGCTTGTCATGCTGACCAGGCAAATTATTATTATTGAAATGTGCTTGGACTGTCAATTCTACAATAAATGTTATCCTTTCAAAACCAATATTTTATGTTTGCTAACCAATATTAGATTTTGTGGTCATTTTATTCAGTGTGCTTGAGCTATGGGGAGCTGATAAGTTTTCTTCTTCAAAGCTGGAAGCTTTCCTCCCAAATGTTTTATTGGAAGAAATTGTAGTGTGGGCACTGTACATACAGTGTACTACGCGGACTGTTGGGTCACTATAACAGCCATCAGACTAGTTTACAGATGTAGGTGCTCCTTGTACCCCCCTTAAGTTAATATGCTTATGGGTGGAGTAGGAGACAGACACAGGGATTAGGGAACAATGCATTTCTAGCAGCTGTATATGTTCCAGCAGGTTTGAGAAGTATTGTGCAGTACAGCGGTACTGTTATCTGCTTCAAGACCTCTGTAGTTTCTTATGTTCCTTTCTGAAAATGTATCTAAGCAGTTAGTAGGCATGGCTGGTAACAGTAGAAGCCTTTTCCTTTTCTTTCCTTTTCATATTTTAACCTATGATGGCCAGGTGGAGGTTGACCTCTTGCCCATTGTAGAGAAAGGAGAAAGAAAAAGCTGAGCAGAGATTGAATTGTAGCGGTCGCCATCTTGGAGGTGGCAGTGTGCGCTGAAGTGAAGTTATTCATCACCCAAAAACGGAAGTCCGCTCAGATGCTAGCAAGAATGATTTTTCAGTGTGCGGTTCAATCTGTGGCACTGATCTGAGGTTTCTGCTACTATTTATTACCATGTCTGATGATATGGAAGACTGCCCTTTGTTACCTGTTGTAAGTAACCATATATATATTTCACACACTCGCATGGACAAAATTGTTGGTACCCCTTTTTTAATGAAAGAAAAACCCACAATGATCACATAAATAACTTGAAACTGACAAAAGTAGAAATAAATAACATTTCTATGTAAATGAACAAATGAAAGGCAGACATTACTTTTTAACCATGCTTCAACAGAATTAAAAAAATTTTTTAAATAAAACTCATGAAACAGGTGTGGACAAAAATGATGGTACCCCTGAAAAAAGGGCAACGGGATGTGTTAAATCAAGATGTGTCCACTAATTGGTACCACATGTGTCTACAATCTTGTAATCCATTAGTGGCCTGTATAAAGGGCTACAGCTAGTTCTATTTGGTACCATGGTGTGTACTACACTCAACATGGACCAGAGGAAGCAAAGGAAAGAGTCAGGAGCTTAGAAAAAAAATTAGAAACGCAAGTTAAAGGTTTTGGGCCATCACCAAGCAGCTTTATGTTCCTGTAACTGCAGTTGCACATAAGAATCAGAAATTTAAGATCTATGGGACTGTAGCCAACCTCCTTGGACGTGGCCGCAGGAGGAACATTGATGACAAATCAAAGACGAATAATACAATTGGTAAAAAAAAGCCTAGAAAAACTTCGAAAGAGATTAAAGGACACCTGTCATCGGGTCTCTGTCACTATTTCTGTCACCTCTACCTGTTGGAGCAGCTCACAAGGATCCTATCACAGCTTTTATCTAGTCAATCAATTCATACATTAATCATTCTAAAATCATCTTTTCTTTACTATGTAAATGAGACTGGGCACATGGTCAGAGGCAGTGATGTCACCCCTGTTACCCCTCCCCTCTCCTCCCCCTGCTCATGTCTCTGTGTAATGTATAGTAAAACATTGCTAGTGTGTGTGCTGCATCTGCTGACATGCTGCATCCTACTAATACACATGTGTGACACACAGACATCAGCTACACAAGTACCTGACATGTTCTGCTATAACATGGCTGCATCCTGTAGCTGTTGTATCTCTCCTATACACAGATACAGGCACCATGAAGCACATGAAGGAGCTTCCTTCTATCATTATACAGGTTGTCAGTCAAGCACTGGGGTGTGTGGCTGTGCCACTGGACAGCTGGAATATGCTAATGACTCATTGGACATCTCACAGATCATTTGCATAAAGCTTTAGGACCTCATTGCTTAAGTTTACAGGCATATAGAGGGACAATGCAGGGATAGAGGCAATGCTTTCTTGCAGTTTATGAAAATCTATTAAGTTTAGGGGTTAATTTGTCTTACGGGTTCTCTTAAAGGTGAACTTCAAGCTCAAGGAACATAGGTGCCAGATTTTACCCCCATCCGTAGTTGTTTGAGCCAATGTGGACTGAATGGGAGACTAAAATATGAAGGGAAAAAAAGGGATTTTGTGTACGCCTACCTTATCCTAGTTTCAGATTATCTGTTGGAAATATGCCTGAATGCACCATCTCCTTGAAGCAACCTGATGATCACCAGAATTTAGACACTCAAAAATCAGAAGATGGGAAGCCATTGTCCTATGAATTAAATTTCACAAAATTTTTTATTTTCAATCAGCGGTTCTCAACCTGTGGGTCGCGACCCGGCGGGGTCGAACGGCCAAAACACAGGGGTCGTGATTTGGTAAGCTCACACTCCTTGAGGACCTGTCCGGCTGCTGTACACAGGGGAAGTTGAAAGACCTGTGTTGTCATCACATGACCCTCCGACTGCTCTATACAGGCTCCTGCAGCACAGGGCTGGTCTGCTCACAGTGAGGATAATTTATAACTGGTGGCAGCAAGGGAGCACTAGAATTAGAGCAGGAGGGAGTGGGAACTAGCAATATGGGGCAGTATTAAAGTAGCTGTATTCTTGTACATAGGGGGCAGTATTATAGTACTTGTATTTGTGCCAAGTGCTGTTGGAGTATGGCCTTCCTCCACATTTTGTCTAAGTCCTCTATAAGGAGGCAATGAGCCAGCCTTTAGTTAATGGTCACCTTGGAGACCCTTTCCGGATCATGTCGGGTGTGACACAAGGCTACCGCCTCAGCCCCTTGCTATATGTCTTTAGTTTAGACTAGAGATGAGCGAACATGCTCGTCCGAGCTTGATGCTCGGTCGAGCATTAGGGTACTCGAAACTGCTCGTTACTCGGACGAATACTTCGCCCGCTCGAGAAAATGGCAGCTCCCGCCGTTTTGCTTTTTGGCGGCCAGAAACAGAGCCAATCACAAGCCAGGAGACTCTGCACTCCACCCAGCATGACGTGGTACCCTTACACGTCGATAGCAGTGGTTGGCTGGCCAGATCAGGTGACCCTGGGATAGACTAGCCGCTGGCCGCGCTGCTCGGATCATTCTGTCTCTGGATGCCGCTAGGGAGAGAGCTGCTGCTGGTCAGGGAAAGCGTTAGGGTGTTCTATTAGCTTACTGTTAGGCAGGAGTGATTCTCAAAGAACCCAACAGCCCTTCTTAGGGCTACAATAACGTTCTACTTTTTTTATTTTAATTTGCATCTTTTACCATTTTGTGAGGAATTAGCAGGGGGACTTGCTACCGTTGTGTTTAGCTCTTAGTGGCACACATATCCATAGCAAAGACCGAAGTGGGAAAATTCAGTAGGGGTTGGATTTCTATTAGGCAATAACTCAGTGTCATCTCATCTGGCATAGTAGTGTGCTTCCTTTGATACTTGGCTAGAAAATAGCCATAGGAGAATACAAACAGCTTCTTGAAGCCTACAGTAGCGTTCTATATATTTGATTTCTGGTTGATCTGCTGGTGGCTGTAGTTTCTGCAGTGCATGTACTTGCCAATTCTGAGCAATTTGTAGTGAGACTTGCGACCGCTGTGTTCTGCGCTTAGTGGCGCACATATCCATAGCAAAGGCCGAAGTGGCAAAATTCAGTAGGGGTTGGATTTCTATTAGGCAATAACTCAGTGTCATCTCATCTGGCATAGTAGTGTGCTTCCTTTGATACTTGGCTAGAAAATAGCCATAGGAGAATACAAACAGCTTCTTGAAGCCTACAGTAGCGTTCTATATATTTGATTTCTGGTTGATCTGCTGGTGGCTGTAGTTTCTGCAGTGCATGTACTTGCCAATTCTGAGCAATTTGTAGTGAGACTTGCGACCGCTGTGTTCTGCGCTTAGTGGCGCACATATCCATAGCAAAGGCCGAAGTGGCAAAATTCAGTAGGGGTTGGATTTCTATTAGGCAATAACTCAGTGTCATCTCATCTGGCATAGTAGTGTGCTTCCTTTGATACTTGGCTAGAAAATAGCCATAGGAGAATACAAACAGCTTCTTGAAGCCTACAGTAGCGTTCTATATATTTGATTTCTGGTTGATCTGCTGGTGGCTGTAGTTTCTGCAGTGCATGTACTTGCCAATTCTGAGCAATTTGTAGTGAGACTTGCGACCGCTGTGTTCTGCGCTTAGTGGCGCACATATCCATAGCAAAGGCCGAAGTGGCAAAATTCAGTAGGGGTTGGATTTCTATTAGGCAATAACTCAGTGTCATCTCATCTGGCATAGTAGTGTGCTTCCTTTGATACTTGGCTAGAAAATAGCCATAGGAGAATACAAACAGCTTCTTGAAGCCTACAGTAGCGTTCTATATATTTGATTTCTGGTTGATCTGCTGGTGGCTGTAGTTTCTGCAGTGCATGTACTTGCCAATTCTGAGCAATTTGTAGTGAGACTTGCGACCGCTGTGTTCTGCGCTTAGTGGCGCACATATCCATAGCAAAGGCCGAAGTGGCAAAATTCAGTAGGGGTTGGATTTCTATTAGGCAATAACTCAGTGTCATCTCATCTGGCATAGTAGTGTGCTTCCTTTGATACTTGGCTAGAAAATAGCCATAGGAGAATACAAACAGCTTCTTGAAGCCTACAGTAGCGTTCTATATATTTGATTTCTGGTTGATCTGCTGGTGGCTGTAGTTTCTGCAGTGCATGTACTTGCCAATTCTGAGCAATTTGTAGTGAGACTTGCGACCGCTGTGTTCTGCGCTTAGTGGCGCACATATCCATAGCAAAGGCCGAAGTGGCAAAATTCAGTAGGGGTTGGATTTCTATTAGGCAATAACTCAGTGTCATCTCATCTGGCATAGTAGTGTGCTTCCTTTGATACTTGGCTAGAAAATAGCCATAGGAGAATACAAACAGCTTCTTGAAGCCTACAGTAGCGTTCTATATATTTGATTTCTGGTTGATCTGCTGGTGGCTGTAGTTTCTGCAGTGCATGTACTTGCCAATTCTGAGCAATTTGTAGTGAGACTTGCGACCGCTGTGTTCTGCGCTTAGTGGCGCACATATCCATAGCAAAGGCCGAAGTGGCAAAATTCAGTAGGGGTTGGATTTCTATTAGGCAATAACTCGGTGTCATCTCATCTGGCATAGTAGTGTGCTTCCTTTGATACTTGGCTAGAAAATAGCCATAGCAATAGGATAGGATTGTTTGGTTTTAAAAACTCAAAAAAAAACAAAAAACACAAAAAAAAAAAAAAACACAAAAAAACACAAAAAAAAACAAAAAGAAGTAAAAAAAAAAAAAAAAAGTTATAACTCTCATTTTAAAAATGTTTAACCCGAGGGCTAGGGGTAGAGGACGAGGGCGGGGACGTGGGCGTCCAACTACTGCAGGGGTCAGAGGCCGTGGTCCTGGGCGGGGTGAGACACCACCTGCTGATGAGGGAGCAGGGGAACGCCGCAGAGCTACACTCCCTAGGTTCATGTCTGAAGTTACTGGGACTCGTGGTAGAGCACTGTTGAGGCCAGAACAGTGCGAACAGGTGATGTCGTGGATTGCTGACAATGCTTCGAGCAATTTGTCCACCACCAGTCAGTCTTCCACGCAGTCCACCCATGTCACCGAAATCCCCACTCCTCCAGCTCCTGCACCTCAGCCTCCTCCCCCCCAGTCTGCCCCCTCCCAGGAAAATTTGGCATTTGAACCGGCATACTCTGAGGAACTGTTTTCTGGACCCTTCCCACAGTCACAAACCACTTGTCCGGTTGCTGCTGAGCAATTTTCCGATGCCCAGGTTTTCCACCAGTCACAGTCTGTGGGTGATGATGACCTTCTTGACGTAGTGGAAGTGTGTAAAGAGGTGTCCGACGATGAGGAGACACGGTTGTCAGACAGTGGGGAAGTTGTTGTCAGGGCAGGAAGTCCGAGGGGGGAGCAGACTGAGGGATCGGAGGATGATGAGGTGACAGACCCAAGCTGGGTTGAGAGGCCGGGTGAACACAGTGCTTCTGAGACGGAGGAGAGTCCTCGACCTGAACAGGTTGGAAGAGGCAGTGGTGGGGCCAGACGGAGAGGCAGGGCCAGAGCTGGTGCATCAGCGCCACTGTCAACTAGTGAAGCTCCCGTGGTGAGGGCTCTTGCGGCGAGGGCTAGATCTTCAGAAGTGTGGAGGTTCTTTAAGGAAACACCGGATGACCGACGGACTGTGGTGTGCAACATTTGCCAAACCAGGCTCAGCAGGGGTTCCACCACTACTAGCTTAACTACCACCAGTATGCGCAGGCATATGAATGCTAAGCACCCCACTCAGTGGCAACAAGCCCGTTCACCTCCGGCCGTGCACACCACTGCTCCTTCCCCTGTGTCAGCTGCTAGTCAGCCCCCTGCCCAGGACCCTGGCACAAAAACCCCATCGTCGCCTCCACGATCCTCCACAGCATCCACCAGCGTTCAGCTCTCCATACCCCAGACGCTGGAGCGGAAACGCAAATATAGTGCAACCCACCCGCACGCCCAAGCCCTTAATGTGCACATCTCCAGATTGCTTAGCCTGGAGATGCTGCCCTATAGGCTAGTAGAGACCGAGGCCTTTCGCAACCTCATGGCGGCGGCCGCCCCTCGGTATTCGGTCCCCAGCCGCCACTACTTTTCCCGATGTGCCGTCCCAGCCCTGCACCAGCACGTGTCAGACAACATCATCCGTGCCCTGACCAACGCCGTTTCTGACAAGGTCCACCTGACCACGGACACGTGGACGAGTGCTGCCGGGCAGGGCCACTATATATCGCTGACGGCACATTGGGTTAACTTGGTGGAGGCTGGGACCGAGTCTGACCCTGGGGCTGCTCATATACTGCCGACGCCGAGGATTGCGGGGCCTACCTCGGTCCAGGTGTTTCAGGCCTACTATGCCTCCTCCTCCTCCCACCCCTCCTCCACCTCCTCCTCCGAACTACCATCCGTGGGCACGGCGCCATCAGGCGGTAGCTCTAGGCACAGCAGCAGTGCCGTCGCTAAGCGACAGCAGGCGGTGCTCAAACTGCTGAGCCTAGGCGACAAAAGGCACACCGCCCAAGAGCTATTACAGGGCATCACGGCGCAGACTGATCTGTGGCTGGCACCGCTGAACCTCAAGCCGGGAATGGTTGTGTGTGACAACGGCCGTAACCTGGTGGCGGCTCTGCAACTCGGCAGACTGACACATGTGCCATGCCTGGCCCATGTGTTAAATCTGATAGTGCAGCGTTTCCTCAAGACATACCCCAATCTGTCTGATTTGCTCACGAAGGTGCGCCGCATCTGTGCGCATTTCAGGAAGTCCAGCCCAGATGCTGCCACTCTCAGGGCAGCGCAGCGGCGCCTCCAACTGCCCGCTCACCGACTGTTGTGCGACGTGCCCACGAGGTGGAATTCAACACTGACCATGTTATCCAGAGTTTACCAGCAGCGCAGAGCGATTGTAGACTGCCAGATGTCAACTTCCACCAGAACTGGTAGTCAGGTCAGTCAGCTTCCTCAAGTCTACAATGAGGAGTGGACGTGGATGTCTGATATCTGTCAGGTGCTGAGTAACTTTGAGGAGTCAACACAGATGGTCAGTGGCGATGCCGCCATCATCAGCCTCACCATCCCGCTGCTTGGCCTGTTGAAAAACTCTCTGGTCAGCATGAAGTCGGAAGCTTTGCGCTCGTCACAAGAGACGGGGGAAGAATATTCCCTTGTTGATAGCCAAAGCACCCTGAGGTCTGTTTCTCAGCGCATATCGGAGGAGGTGGAGGTGGAGGAGGATGAGGAGGAAGAGGAGGAGAATGTTGGCGAGACACAAGAGGGGACCATTGTTGAGTCCTTCACTGTTCAGCGTGTATGGGCAGAAGAAGAGGAGTTGGAGGAGTTGGAGGAGGAGGAAATGGACAGTCAGGCCAGTGAGGGGAGTGAATTCTTACGCGTTGGTACTCTGGCGCATATGGCAGATTTCATGCTAGGCTGCCTATCCCGTGACCCTCGCGTTCAAAGAATTTATTCCAGCACCGATTACTGGGTGTTCACTCTCCTGGACCCACGGTACAAGCAAAATCTTCCCACTCTCATCCCTGGAGAGGAAAGGAGTGTGAGAATGCATGAATACCAGCAGGCCCTGGTGCACAAGCTGAAACAGTATTTCCCTTCTGACAGCGCTAGCGGCAGAGTGCGTAGTTCTGCGGGACAAGTAGCGAGGGAGAGTAGGCGAGCAGGCAGCTTGTCCAGCACTGGCAAGGGTACGCTTTACAAGGCTTTTGCCAGCTTTATGTCACCCCAGCAAGACACTGTCACCTGTCCCCAGTCTCGGCAGAGTAGGGCTGATCTTTACAGAAAGATGGTGAGGGAGTACGTAGCTGACCATACCATCGTCCTAAATGATCACACAGCTCCCTACAACTACTGGGTTTCAAAGCTGGACATGTGGCACGAACTGGCGCTGTACGCCTTGGAGGTTCTTGCCTGCCCTGCCGCTAGCGTCTTGTCCGAGCGGGTTTTCAGTGCAGCTGGTGGCATCATCACCGATAAGCGTACACGCCTGTCGACTGACAGCGCTGACAGGCTGACGCTTATTAAAATGAATAAAGGCTGGATTTCTCAGAATTTCCAATCTCCACCAGGTGAAGGAAGCTCAACCTGAATAATTGATCCACTCCTCCTCCTCCTCCTCATTTTCCTCCTTCTCCTCCTCTTTGTACAGTAAAGCAGAGGAAAATGGCTATTTTTTGACAGGGCCCACTGGCTCTTGCTATAGTACTTCATGCATTTAATTTTTCTGGAGGGCCACCTACCCGGTCCTCTGTTTGAAACAATTTTTGTGAGTGCCACATACAGGCACTCAATCTATTCCATTTTTCTGGAGGGCCACCTACCCGGTCCTCTGTTTTAAAAAATTTTTGGGACTGCCACATACAGGCACTCAATCTATTCCATTTTACTGGAGGGCCACCTACCTGCTCCTCTGGTTTGAAACATTTTTGGGACTGCCACATACAGGCACTCAATCTATTCCATTTTACTGCAGGGCCACCTACCTGCTCCTCTGGTTTGAACAATTTTTGGGACTGCCACATACAGGCACTCAATCTATTCCATTTTACTGCAGGGCCACCTACCTGCTCCTCTGGTTTGAACAATTTTTGGGACTGCCACATACAGGCACTCAATCTATTCCATTTTACTGCAGGGCCACCTACCTGCTCCTCTGGTTTGAAGAATTTTTGGGACTGCCACATACAGGCACTCAATCTATTCCATTTTACTGGAGGGCCACCTACCTGCTCCTCTGGTTTGAAACATTTTTGGGACTGCCACATACAGGCACTCAATCTATCCCATTTTACTGGAGGGCCACCTACCTGCTCCTCTGGTTTGAAAAATGTTTGGGACTGCCACATACAGGCACTCAATCTATTCCATTTTACTGGAGGGCCACCTACCTGCTCCTCTGGTTTGAAACATTTTTGGGACTGCCACATACAGGCACTCAATCTATTCCATTTTACTGCAGGGCCACCTACCTGCTCCTCTGGTTTGAACAATTTTTGGGACTGCCACATACAGGCACTCAATCTATTCCATTTTACTGCAGGGCCACCTACCTGCTCCTCTGGTTTGAACAATTTTTGGGACTGCCACATACAGGCACTCAATCTATTCCATTTTACTGCAGGGCCACCTACCTGCTCCTCTGGTTTGAACAATTTTTGGGACTGCCACATACAGGCACTCAATCTATTCCATTTTACTGCAGGGCCACCTACCTGCTCCTCTGGTTTGAAGAATTTTTGGGACTGCCACATACAGGCACTCAATCTATTCCATTTTACTGGAGGGCCACCTACCTGCTCCTCTGGTTTGAAACATTTTTGGGACTGCCACATACAGGCACTATCCAAATTAAATTGTCTCCATAGCAGCCTCCACACGTTGTCTCCATTGCTACCTCCAAAAGTCGTCCATATAGCTGCCTCCATACATCGTCCCTTTATCAAACGAGGTGTGTCAGGCAGAAATTTGGGTTGTTTTCATGGATTCCACATCAAAGTTGTTAACTTTGTCGCCACCCTGCTGTGTTATCCACAAAATATACTGGCAAACTTTTACCATTTAGGGATATTATTTCAGCGCTTCTTGCGCATCTGTTTACATTCCCCTCACCCGGCATATCCTAAACTTATAAGAACGCTACTACACTTGATCTTATACAAAAGGTTCTTAGAAGTGCTGTTTGGGGAGTAGCCTAGAGACAGGGGCTTGGATTGGCGAAAGCTCGCCTGGCAGCGGAACGCCAGCTCCATGCGCATCATGCGCTTCTTGCGCATCTGTTTACATTCCCCTCACCCGCCATATCCCAAACTTATAAGAACGCTACTACACTTAACTTGGTGCAGGCTGGGACCGAGTCTGACCCTGGGGCTGGTCATATACTGCCGACGCAGAGAATTGCGGGGCCTACCTCGGTCCAGGTCTCAAAGGCCTACTATACCTCCTCCCACCCCTCCTCCACCTCCTCCTCCTCCGAATTACCATCCGTGGGCATGGCGCCATCAGTCGGTAGCTCTAGGCACAGCAGCAGTGCCGTCGCTAAGCGACAGCAGGCGGTGCTGAAACTGCTGAGCCTAGGCGATAAAAGGCACACCGCCCAAGAGCTATTACAGGGCATTCCACATCAAAGTTGTTAACTTTGTCGCCACCCTGCTGTGTAATCCACAAAATATACTTGCAAACTTTTACCATTTAGGGATATTATTTCAGCGCTTCTTGCGCATCTGTTTACATTCCCCTCACCCGCCATATCCTAAACTTATAAGAACGCTACTACACTTGATCTTATACAAAAGGTTCTTAGAAGTGCTGTTTGGGGAGTAGCCTATAGACAGGGGCTTGGATTGGCGAAAGCTCGCCTGGCAGCGGAGCGCCAGCTCCATGCCAAGATCCAACTAACATAGTTTTAACTGCAGCACCTTTAATCTACTACTAGTTCACTGCCTCCATACATGGTCCCCTTATCAAACGAGCTGTGTCAGGCAGAATTTTGGGTTGTTTTCATGGCTTCCATGTTAACTTTGTCGCCACCCTGCTGTGTAATCCACAAAATATACTGGCAAACTTTTATCATGTACCGATATTATTTGAGCGCTTCTTGCTCACCTCCTTTGGTTCCTCTCTGCCACCCATTGGTTTGAAGCCTGAGTCCATTTAGGGTATGTCGCCATGACACTCTCTAGCCTGCTGCCGCTGCCTCTGCATGCCGTCCCCTATAGTGTCAGGGTCAATTATTGGATGTTTTAGATGCTATCTAGCTTCATTCTGTCACTCTGTCATGGCCATGCTGTTGCCCATAATTTTGGCATAATGGTGCGATTAGGCAGCCTCAGAGGCATCCATGCATGCTGCCCCTGCTGTTTCCTGTCCATTTCCGTGGTGTTTCCATCCTTTTCTGAGGTTCCCAGGTGTTTGGCCAAGCTTCCCTGTGCAGAGCCTTGGTCCCCTTGAAAAATGCTCGAGTCTCCCATTGACTTCAATGGGGTTCGTTATTCGAGACGAGCACTCGAGCATCGGGAAAAGTTCGTCTCGAATAACGAGTACCCGAGCATTTTAGTGTTCGCTCATCTCTAGTTTAGACCCCTTTTTAAGAAAATTGCTAGGCAATGAGGAATTTACAGGACTGAGGTGTCATTAATTTGCAGAGTAAAGTTGATGTTATGTGCCTATGCAGATGATGTGACAGTTTTCATGTCCCCTAGAGATGACTGTGTGGCTCTACAGCAGGAGATAGCAGCTTTCTCCAAGGTGTCTAACTCAGCCGTGAACATGGAGAATAGCGAGGCTCTGTGGCTGGGTGATGAAAATGGGGTCTTCCCGTTTCCCTTCAGGACAGTAGAGGAGAAGATAAAGATTCTGGGAGTTGTGTTTGGAGCTTTAGATGAAGGGAAAGTAAACTGGGATGAGAAGCTGGCTGTGTGTGAGCAGAAGCTGCAGAGCTGAGGGTACTGAAAGCTGACATACCAGGAGAAGGTCAGCCTTTTGAGCACCTTCCTACTCCCCATCTTCTTGTATATCAGTGTGGCGTTCCCTCTGCCAGACAATTTACTTCCCAGACTGATCAACGTCGTCTTCCACTTTTTCCAGTATTCCAGTATTATAGTAGCTATATTCTTGTACATAGGGGCAATATTGTAGTTATATTCTTGTATATAGGGAGCAGTATTATACTAGTTATATTCTTGTACATAGGGGGCAGTATTATAGTAGTTATATTCTTGTACACAGAGGCCAGTATTATACTAGTTGTATTATTGTTCATGGTTTGGGGTCACTGTAACATGAGGAACCTAATTGCAAGGACACAGCATTAGAAAGGTTGAGAACCACTATTTTAAATCCATTAAAAATATTGACAACCAAAGTCACAATACCTCGTCTTAAAGATGCTTATTGGAGAAATAACATTACGTTCTTTCTCTAGCTGTATTGCTTCAAAAACAGCTTGTGGTGAATGTCAAACTGACTCATCTACTACCTCTCTCTGGAGTTCACACCAATCAGACACGGTATGCTCGCACCTGAGAGGCTTGTGCCATTGCACTAATACACTGCATTACTGCAGAATTTTCAAAACTACATGTTGACAAACCACAAAGCTTATGGTAGAATGTCCTATGGACAGATAAGATTAAAATTGAACTTTGTGAACATAGAGCCTGATGTGCTTGCCAAAGATGGAAAAATGAAGCATATCTTGAAAAGAACATTGTCCCTACTGTGAAATGTTCTGCGAGTTAAATATGTGTCACAGCGAAGGGTCTGAATACTTATGACCATCTGATTTTTCAGTTTTTTTTGTTTAATAAATTAGCAAAGAGATCTACATTTCCTTTTTATTTTTCTGGAAAGCTGGAGTGCGGAGTGTACATTAATGAGCAAAAAAATTACTATTTTGATCTTGCCAATTGGTTGAAATAACAATACTTTCTGTGCCCACTGTAAAACTTTTACTTTGATAGGATAGTTTTGTTAAATGTTTTAGGTTTATAGAATTAGACAAATATAACAAACTTTTACCAAAATATGTATGGCATCAAACTGGCACCCTTCCCCAGGTTCAGCTACATTGGCAAAGAGTACTAATGCGAACTGTCAGCTTTGTCTACTGCTCCTCCTCTGTCTCTCTTCCTTCTCTATGCTGCCTTTAGCTAGCATGGTGGACATTTGTGTCATTTTAAAGAAGATTACTAGTCACAGGGCAGATTTATGCCTCTAGTGCCCCCCCCCCCCCTAGTTTATCTGTGCTTGAATTTGATAGATTTCCCTATCCCTAGTGGATATCTGTGTTTCTAGGTGCCAGAAGATATAGCAGCTGGATGTGTGCCCTTGCAATGACATTGGATGCAATGAATTAAGTGAGTTAAAGGGACTTTAGCAGTTCATTTAACAATTAAAACAATCATAGTGCAGGGAATTTTTTTCGGATTTAGAATTTGATGTGAATGCTAAAATAGTACTTTAAAAAAAAATGCAAAATATTCCTTCCATAATCATAATCCATCCATGTTTTTCTGATTTGCTGGGGATCCCAGTAGTAAAATCCCCACCAATCTGACACTTACGGCACATTCACACTGCCTTTGCCGTGCTGCGGTACGGCGGGCACGCGGCAGAGGGAGGAGGAGGTGAGCACCACTCACCCCCACCCGTCTCCTTAGAGGAATATGGCGAACACGGTGCCGTAGGTCGACAAAAGATAGGGCATGTCCTATCTTTTTACGGAGTATGGTGCCACACCAACTGATAAGAAATCAATAGGTGTTATACATAATCCTTTTTTCACTTCATATGACAAAATAGAGCAACTGAATGCACAATGCAAATGTTACTGTCTAAAAACTACCCTTCATGTAATATTACAATGAAAGTTATTTGTATAAACCATTGTTAGCCACTAGAGGGAGCATCATTTATGTGCTACATCAATAAAAAGCACAGAACACAGATGATTAGTAAAGGACATTTGATAATGTTATGATTGGGGAGGAATGAGTGTCTGAAAGAGTTCTGAAAATATAGGAGTCTGTCTGTACCTGATACTTTTCTGGTGGCTATAAATCGTTACATTCCTGGACCAATTTGGCAAGCTTTGTGCGCTATATAAATAAAGAATTATTATTACATATACAGATTGTACTGGCTGAACCCTCTCCAAGCTGGGCAGGTGGTCTTATGAATTAAACTTACCGTATGCTAGTTTAATGGTAATATACAAGAGAAAATCAATACTTTTGTGACCACATATATCAAATGTTCAGTTTGAATTTACAACATATTCAACACAAAAGGATCAAAAAGAATTGATAAGATTTAAAAGTACATAAAATTGCACAAGAGGAAGATACTAATGGGCAACAACCGCAATTGCACAGGAGGAGTAAAACATAGTATGACATATAATCTACATGAAAGCCAAGATACAGTGCAATACAAAACCTTAAAGGGAATCTACCACCAGGATGAAGGACTGTATGCAAATGAGCCTGAGGGGTTCCATAGGTGTTAATGGAGCCCCTTAGGCTCATTTGCATACAGTCTTTCATCCTGGTGATACATGTCCTTTAAGGAATAAAACAAATCATTTTATATCCAAAATAATGAGAATAATTAAATACTAAAATTTAAGGCTAATTAGTGGCAAGTACCACTAATTTGCTATGTTTTTAATTCTATTCATGATTTTGCCTCATTTCTTTGGGTCTATAAATATTTTTTTTTATTCATAATAAATATTACTTTTGGTTTAATTTGCTTTTCCCATTTAAGCCAGAAAGCCAGTTCTGTCCTGGGGGGTCCTCTTGACACAGTGCAGGTGGTAGCTGAGAGGAGGACACTGTGTAAGTTGAAGTCTATTCTGAAGAATAGCTCCCATCCCTTGCATGAGACTGTGGTGGCATTGGGGAGCACATTCAGTGACCGACTGCTTCACCCCAAATGTGAAAGGGAGCGTTATCGTAAGTCATTCCTCATTGCTGCCATCAGGCTGTTCAACAAACAAGGCCCAAACAGAATTAACCTGCGCCCACCACCTAACCAGTCCCTGCAAGTCCCATCCACAGACTAAACATCAAACTGCCGATCATTGCTTGTCATAGTTTGTACTGTACTCTCTGTACCCTCTCTGCTGCTGTAACGCTGTGAATTTCCCCACTGTGGGACTAATAAAGGATTATCTTATCTTGTTTTGTCTTAATATTATCTAGAACAGAATGTGACACCTAAACAAAAGGTGACGACCTCAGGAGGCAGACATGGTTTGACATGACAGCCAGGAGCCATGCCAAGGTTCCAGGCCCATAAATCACAGTAATATTGCAATATATTGTACTCTGTTGGGCCTGAAATAATATTTAAAGGGAGTCTGGCACTCAAATTAACCCACCCAAATGGAATACTTAATTAAAAGCTATGAATAAAAACCATTGCTTTATCCCTAAATGGGATAAGGCCTCTTCATGGCAGCATTGTTAAAAAGAAATCAGTTTGGACTCTCCTCAAACAGATATAGAATCACAGAAGGTGAGTCCTGCATATTCATGGTTCCCCTGCACTGCCTGATTTCGTGTTCTTGATTGAAAGATCTCACTGCTACATGGGACTCTTGGGAGTACCCTGTGCATGGAACTAGTACTGAGGGACCTTCTGCTAATGTTCAACTGCAGACGTACGGCATAATTTGCACCAAAACTGCCAAGTTCCTGAACTACAGACACTACAATGCTATATTTCACCTGTCTACGGAGCAGGGATATTCCCAGACTTTTTCATTGATGTCCACAAGAAACAAGCTCAATATTTGCATGTCAAAAAACTGAAATATGCCATGCTTTCTCCCTCTAGAATTATTGATGGGGATCAAGCCTGTTTCTTTGACACTCCCGAAGAGGTCTTGGTGTGGCTGGATGTCAGGGGTCACACTGCTAAGTCCCGCTGACCTCGCATGTGACTTTGTATCCTTTCTTGTTGTGAATGGAAAGAGGAACCTAGCTGTACTATTGGGCGGCCCAGTTGTCCCACTTTCCTTGGATGTTCCACCTTGAGAAACCATGGCACTCATTATTGCCCCCCCCCCCCCCCCGATATTTTTGCTTACCCCGAACATCTTCTGTTTGGGGGGGAGGGGAGGACCAGAAGCTCTCCACTATTGCGCCAGCTACTTTTGCTTCTTCTTCCATTACTACATTCCTGGATTTGATAAGTTCACAACTGTGGTATAATCCTGCACCCCCTAAGCTTTCCTTGGTCCCTAATGGAACCAGTTGGAGGGACAGCGGAGTCATGGAGTCAAGGAGTAGATGAAGCGCTCCACTCCTTTTAACAGCTTAAAGACTCGACCTACCCAATTCCTTCCACCTACCATTCCTTCAGCTCCTTAACACTATAAACACGCAGTTCCCTGGTGACCAACTGGTAGATAACTCCTTTTCCCTTCCTACCCTTCTCCCGGAGGCTCCAAGTAGGACCCTTTTTTGCGTCTGTATAGTGAGCTCCTATCACATTAGGCGGGCATCTGCCCCAGTGAGGGAGCGGTGTAAGAATGAGCTAGGTCCATTAACGGATGAGGAGTGGTGTCTTGCCCTCTCTTTGCCCAGTCTGGTCTTTCCTAGACTTACATACTCCATAGTGCATACCTCAACACTGCCAGGGTTAGTAAATTCCGTTCTGGATTCCCAGACCTGTGCCCTAAGAGCCTTGAAAGCTCAAGTACTTTTCCTCACTTGCTATGGTCCTGTCCGTGGTTAGGGGTTTTAGGAACAGGTCTGCAGGTTTTTGTTTGACAAAATGGGAGTGGCTGTCTTTGACGACAGGCAGCATTTCTGTTCTTCCAAAAACAGCAAGTTAAGTTTATGCCGAAGCTAAATTTTTGTCTCATCTGACCACAGCACCACATGTACCTTCTTGAACAAGGGAACCTTTTGGGTACTGCAAGATTTTAAACCATTACAAAGTAATGTGTTACTAATGGTTTTCTTGGGGACTGTGGTCCCAGCTGCCTTGAGATCATTAACAAGTTTTCCCCTTTGTAGTTTTAGGCTGATCTGTCACCTTTCTCATGATCAAGGATACTTCATGAGGTGAGATATTGTATGGTACTCCAGATGTCTCCTCCTCACCCATTACTTATGGTTTTGTAGCCCATTCCAGCCTGTTTGGGTCTTTGTTCTTGTCCCTGACATTCTTAGAAAGGTCTTTGGGCTTGATAATTTTTTTTTTAGAGGTTAGAGCCTGACTGACTGAGTCTGTGGACAAGGAGTGTTTTATACAGGTGACTATATAAGACGCTGTCTGTAATGCAGGTGAATAGGTAACAAGGCGATTAGGAAATCGTCTGTTGGAGCCAGAACTATTAATGTTGGTAGGGGATGAAATACTTATTTCTCTATGAAAAAATGTAAAAAAAATTATGTAATTTATACAATGTGATTTTCTGGATGTTTTTGATATTCTATCTCTCAATGTTAAAATTAAACTACCATTAAAATTAGACTATTTATGTCTTTGTCAGTGGGCAAACTTACAAAATAAGCCAGGAATCCAATAATTATTTTCTTCACTGTATATGCAGCACTTTCAAATGATATACAGGCAGTCCCTGGGTTGCATACAAAATATGGTCCATAGGTTTGTTCTTAAGTTGAATTTGTATGTAAGTCGAAACTGTATATTTTATAATTGTAGATCCTGACCAAAAAAAAAGTTTCCCCAGTGACCATTCAAAATTTTTTGCTGTAATTGGACCAAGGCTTCAGTACAGACACCTCACAGCTGATCATTGCAGTCTGGGACTATAGTAAAGCATTCTGAGAGCTTCACTGGAGGGTCACAGGGGGCAGAGGGGTCCGTCTAACTATGGGTCGGCTGTAAGTCGAGTGACCTTAAGTAGGCGACCGCCTGTATATGCAGTGCCTTCAAATAAATTACTTGCTGCATACCTCTCCCACTCTGCCACTAGCATTCTCAAGTACTCCTGTACGACTTATGGTGAATGTCGTAGGTGGGGGGATTACATAATTGCACTGCCTGCTTCATACAGAGAGTGCAACACAGAAGATTAAAGATGAAGTCCTGCAGTAGTGCTCTCTGAATAAATTGCATTAGCGTTTTAAAGGAAGCCTACCATCAGAAATCTACCTATATAAGGTAAATCTGATGGTAGGTTACTATTATCCTACTAAACCCTAATCTATGTATCTTTAGCTAACCCTATAACGTTTTCTATTCTATGCTAAACTTTAGTATAGCTAATATGTAAATTTTCCAGAGAGGCTACTGGGGCAAAGGCTGCTCCATACGATCCCTCCCTGCCAGCACATCCTCGGTGCACACCTGCTACTACTCCCGATGTTCAGTGCTCTACCAGAGTTCTGCGCATGTACAGTAGCTCAGGCATCAGTGCTGATAGGGGCGCTGCTATACAAATCAATACAAGAAGCAAATCTGTTTGTGTTCATAAGTTGAATTGGCTTCAGTGAAAAAAAAAATGCCAGTGTGAATCCACCCTTTTTGCAGAATGACTTCACCAATATTACTCTTCCCTGTTATTATAAAAAGACCTTTTCAATAAAAGATTCAATTACTCACCATAAATTTCCTAATGTGCATTTTCGTGTGGGTTACTACACTTTTGAGTAAACTTTTTACTGTACAGAAATAGAACCAAAACCATTTATCAGATTAGAGGGGTATTCCAGGAATAAGCATGATTCTTCTGCAAATGGGTCATTAAAATATAAGCTAATATGTAATTAGCCGTTTTTCTATCCTGTGTAGAATAAAAAATTCTAGACACACATAATGAAGAATTAAAATCCACAAAACAGAAGATGGTCGCTGGTCACATGTACACATCATATGTCCTGCACCTCCCTGGGCAGGTTATGTGATCACCACTATGTTTGGCTGTAGTTGTTTGGTTGGAGTGCATCCAGTATGACCAGTGTAGTGGTGAGACACTTCAATGTGAGGTCATGTGCAGTGATGGCAGTTACACATCATTACTATGGTAACAGAGCAGGACAGTCTGTTACATCATCACTGGGAGCAGAGCATAAGAGGGAGGAGGAGTTACTGAGAATTGCAAGATCATGGGATTAGTACATGTAAATGGCATTAAATTTTGTCAATCATAAAATTAAACTATTTAAGCTCCGTTTTGTGATTAATGACCTCTTTAATTATAGCTATCTAGGATCAGCTTATTGGTTGTGATATCTGATCTTGACGAACATGAAACTGATAAGTCATCTGACATCATCAATAGGTCAATGTAACTCAAAAAGATACCAAAACTGCCGTTAGTACACAGAGATCAAACAGACATCTACATATGCCATTCAAAAAATAAGTTATGGCTTTTAGAACATGGAGACAAAAAAACAATGTTTTTTTTTAAATAAAAAATGTTTTTATTGTGCAAAATTGTAAAACATGTCACAGTTTTATAAATGTTATATCACATTGCTAGCAAGAGACTGTTACCTCTGTCTATTGCAGTACAGTGTATTTTCCCTTCTCACTATATTTTACAAAATCTTAGAGACCATAAATATACAGTTAGACCCTGCACTGTCATCGTTTTCTTCTTAACTTTGTGACAGAAGCCTGTCTAGTCATTATCCGTGACTGTGATAGAAGTTTGTGTTCTTCCATGGAGAGGTGCAAAACCAGGAAACCAGGTCCCTGAAATTGTGACCCCCTTGAAACAAAAGAAAGATGTCATTCAGAGCCGGATCACCTAGAGATCATAGGACTCAACTAAAAAGAATGTTCATAGGAATTTTTTTTAGATAGAAATGAAAAAAAAAAAACTATTTACAGTTTAAAAAAAAAAGGGAAAAAAACGCCTAAATCATGAAATTATTATATTTAGTTACACCTGAAAATGACAATTATGCAAAGCAGTGGTATGGTGTTACCCTTTTACTGGTCAACAAAATGGAGGAAAGTTTTACATGTAAAAGGAGGAAGATATAATAATGTACATTGTCTGTTGTTTTAAAAGCTCCCAGTTACGGTGCAATCTAGGACACTGTACTTGAATAACAGTCTATATATGTACTGACTGTAAGTTATTGAATTATATTTATTGGAAGTATAAAAAATATGGATTGTTTTAGTTTAAAAAGATGTCAACATAATAAAGGGAACGGTAGGAAGTAGGCCAGGTTGGCAAATTTTCATTTGTAATATATTATTTACATGGTGACAGGTCCCTCTTAAGATATTGAAGAATAAAACATAAGGGATGTTAATATCAGTAAAATACATTTATATCTAAGCAGTTTGAAAGTTAGCACTTTTTCTCCCATTTTATTGTTAATGCATTACCTTGTTTTTTTTTTTTGGCTTGCACAGATTGCAACCGCATAAACTAGGGGTGCCTATTGTCCAAACATTTGATCACAGAGGTGCTGAACCTTTTAGACAATGTGGGTTCACATGTATATTATTGGACATCAATCTTTTCAGTAGGGGTGAAATACTCTAAATATATACCGTATATACTCGAGTATAAGCCGACCCAAGTATAAGCCGAGGCCCCTAATTTTACCACAAAAACCTGGTAAAACCTATATTTTGTTTACTCGAGTATAAGCCGAGTTTGGGTTTTCAGCACATATTTTTGTGCTGAAAAACTAGGCTTATACTCGAGTATATAAGGTAAGTATATGTAGATCAGTAGTAGTAGGTTTGCTTACATTTATGCAGTATTTATTGTGTTTCACAGATACAGAGCCCAGCATACAAGTGTTCTAGAACCAGCAGTTACATTTTGTAGCACCCATAATTGGTTTAAATAAATTCTTGTTGGTATCCATATAACAGTCTTTCCCATGTGAAAGCAAACACTTTCCCCTTTATAAGAAATGCCTGATTTGTTTTCTGTTTAAGTTCTATAATGGTGGAGATAGCTGAGAACTGTTGTATCTATACAGGTAGGACTCCTCCTGGTTGTGATTGTAGAAAGTGGGAAGGTCTTTATCATCTACACTAAAATTCAAGTTGGCAAAACCATCCTTAAAGGTAGAATCCAAAACTAATGAAGGCTCTATATTTGGGTACTGGCAGTTATGGAACGGTGACATTACCCAGGAGAGATTTTCAAGTGGTTCTGGATGGTAGCTTTCTACATCATGATTTGTGTTTCCTGCCTGTTGGTCTTCGTCACTTTGCAAATCAAAGTCCATGGCAGAAGCAAGCCAATCTCCTTCATTGTACTCCTCGCTGTCATTGAAACTGCCACTTCGAGGATTTCTTCTCCACTCCGAATCATTTAGATTTTCAGTAAAGTAGTTGTCTTTCAGCATGTGATCATTTGCTAAAAGATCCATCTTCATGTCATTGATGTGTATGACAGGAGGGCCACTTGGCTGACTTAAAGCTGTGATTGGTTGATTTTCATAGATTATTGCTCCTGATAGTGGGACCTAAAAAATAAGTCAACTTGTTTAGACATAAACGATTCCTGATGGGCAAAGCTCAACATCTGGTTATATCAATGAAGGCTTACATCTTTTATCACTACACTGATACATACAGGGAATATCTCCAGAATCTAAGGAATGTAGGGTTTTCACCTTACAGCCTCTATACCGTGGTATGGTTAAGGGCAAGAAACTGTACTGTGTTCAAATGTGAGAGGTCGCCATTTTCTGCAATGGCAAGGAGAATGACTGAAATAAGAGATGGATTCTAAAATGTTGTTCAGCAAGTAGGCATGGTCTCTTCATTTTCAACGTGATGAAATTGTCCCCAAGAAAAGTAGGTAAAGTGTGTTTTAGCCCAAGGCATATTTAACCAGTGGAATTTCAAAAATCTTGCATCCCATTAAATTACATGTTAAAACAATGACGGTATAAGTACATTAAAGTTGTAGAAACCTTACGTAAATCATTTAAGAAGTATGTCACCCTGGGTCACAATGACACCAGGAAAGGTTTGTATCCCTGAGGCACCATTGTACTATACCATATACTGTACATAGAATGCAAAAATGTACTTAGTTTCTTGTCCAAAGTGCCATTAAACCTTCTCTATACAAGGCAGGGTCTCATGTATTATACAGCAGAATCCCACCACTAACCAACACAATCGATTACATTGTAAGTTGTAATGTAAAATTTTGTCTGAGCAACAGAAAAAAATGTTAAATTATGAAAAACCCTAACATTTCTATTCACCTCCTTTCATCAGAATGCACATAAAAATACACCAAAAAACTAAAAATTCTAAACATATTAGGAATCTCCAGATCACCTAATGTATGATCCATCAAGATATAAAAATAATGATACCATTTGGTGTGCGCTGCAGTAGAAAAACACATGTCCAAATGTCGGAATCGCCGTTTTTTTGCGGATAAATCAAAAAGTGATCAAAAGGCTGAACAGTTTCCAAAATAGTATTAATGAAAATGTCAAGTGGTGGAATGGGGATTGTCCAGTTTCATACATTTTATTGTTTATATGATGAAAATTTATATAATTTTCCAGTTTACTTTCTGTTTCAATTCCTTACAGTTTTTTCGATCTCTGCTTGTTGTCCTTCTATAGAAAGCTTCACCTTTGTTACATTACATGGATTAATCTGTATACACAGGAACTAAACAATTAAGCTTTCTATAGAATGACTTCTTTTATTTTTTTCACTATTATTAGAGGTAGAATTTTCTGATAAAATTTGTCAGATGCATTTCTTTATATACTGTAAACAGATATCAAGAAACAGAAATCAATAAACTTAAAAATCGGTCACTGAACTTTCTGTTATTGGAATCTGAATGTTGTATAAAGATTGTGGAGGATCACCATTCCCATAAAATACTGTACCTTTAAATTGCTGTTTCTCTTAAGCTCAGAGGCTGTTGATACAATAGATGGGCGCTTCTTGTGAGCAGGCTTTCTGCCATCTGACTCTAGTTTGGTTTCTGGTTTTGGATGGTCATGAACACCTTTTGTCTTAAGAAAATGAAAACATATGTTTGCTAATATTAGTCAATATATTCATGTAAAATAAAGAAATGGAGGATAATGACTGAAATATTACATGTTCAAATTAAGAAAGATGTGATAAGATGCTGGTGTTCTTTTATTGCCCTTTATATTAGCTTATTTTATAATCCTAAAAATGCATAGGGGCAGATTTTCTATTAAGCAGGCATCTTACTCCAGTTGTGGTCCCTACGGATGTCCTTTGCACATCAGATTTATAATAGTGGCTAGGCAGCTTGAAAAATGTGGCATATGGGATCTTTATTTCTGAAGGAGATTTTGGCACAACTTATGCCTTTCCTGTATGGATATTCTCCTTCACATGCAACTTAAAAAGTCACACTTAAAGAAAGCTGTCTGCCAAATCTGAATTTGTATGTTAAATCAGGAGTAAATTGTCTGAAGTTAAAGAATTGGCTCACTCACATAAAAAGTCATGAGTTTGGTGCAAAGTGGCAAATATTACAGTTTTTAGACATTGTGAATACAGTAAAATGACATAACTGCAATGATGTGTCTCCCCATTGAATCTTAATCAAATCAATCTAAAGCATAATATGGTTGTCATTGAGTAATAGTCTTTTCTGATTTCTCACATACAGCACGTGCCTGTAGGCAGCTACTGTTATCCACCCTCTTAAACTATTTTGGTTGTTACACAGATTATTTTATTGATAATCTTTAACATCGAATTGGATACACAATTTTCCAGTTCCCAAGTATTGTATGCTGAATGACGTTTAACCCCTTTAATGGCACATTACGTAATTATACATCATGGTGCCATTAAACAAAACCTGTCATCAGGTTTTCACCATTAAACCCAAAGTCAGGTTCCTACCATTGTAAGTGGTGCCAACACAATTATCTTCAAAATCCATAGTGGTCATCCATATAAAATCATCTTTTTATAATTACCTGCCACCCTGCCAAAAGTCTAATCGAGTCAGAAGGGGGAAATCTTATTCGGCCAAGTTACTGAGTGACTAATCATTTCTAATTGATAAATGTTTAATACTGGGACTTAGCTCAGCTGAGCTAGGTCATACATATACATTTTGGTTTGTTTTTGCCTTTTCGTTGCTCATAAAGTGCCTGGTTTGTAAAGTTTTTGTGTTTGATTTAAAAATTGAATAAAAATTTAATACGAAAAAAAAGTTACTGAGTGACTCTGCCAAGGTCTCAAGCAGCTCCCTCATTCCCCTCTCCCTTCAGACAATAACTCAGTTGAACAAGACATGCCCCTTGTGACTCAATTAGACTTTTGACAGGGTGCCCGGTTATTTTAAAAAGATCATTTTATATGGATAACCACTATGAATTTTAAAGATAAAAACTGTGTGGGCACCAGTTAGAATAGTGCTGTGATAACATGTCATTAGGATTGTTGTGAAAACCTGACATGAAGAGGGCTCACAGATACTTGCACTAAAAATCCATAGTGTAAATTGATATGCTGTGGACTTGTGCAACTGTAAATTGAGGCTAACCTGCTGCATTTACGCCTCTTTTGGCCCTGGGTTTACTTGGCTGATTGTCCTTTGAAAGAAAGCAATGGGTAAAGTGTGAGACAAGACAGACACTCATTTGTATAGCCATCTTCTACCAGATGCAAATTGTATCAGATGCAAATCATGAAAACAGATACCACTGAATTCACAGTCATCCGTTTTCACTTACAGTACATATTCATTCTGTCATATAAAGAAATTTTATAATATTGTGGTACTTTTGAGCTGGTTGCATATAAAACATGTGGCAGAGGGACATAGAAGCAGACATGGGGCAGATTTATGAATACTACCTATAGATTACTCAATGGAACTTTAGAATACATGCTGGGTGATAAATCTGCCATAGGTTAAGACTGTGTGGTCCAACTTTACACTTTTAGTTGGCTTATTTTATATCAGAAAATGTGCCATAATGTTTGCATATGGTCCACTTTCCACTGAGTGATTTTTCTTTAGTGTTTAAAATGTAATATACATAATTTTTTTGGTGCAATTACCCCAGAAAGGAAGTCTACCAGCATATTTTGAACATACAAAGTTGATAAATCATACATTTGTGTGTGGTATTCATAACAGCAAGATTTAATTTAATTTATATTCCAGGATTGTATCTGGACTTGTATCTGGAGTAAGAACTGTATCCTTCTGGTTAGATATTACAGCATAGTGTTAGTGTTTTTAATTCCAACTACAATCCTGGAATATAAATTTTTACAGTTCAGCTGCTATGAACACACAAAGGTAACACAGATCTTCATGGCTGCTACCTCCTCCCTTTAACACCTTAATGAAATGGGATCTATCTGACATCACATTTTTTTAGGATGTTTGGAGCATGGTCTGAGCCTGCTACATAAGTAGTCAGTGTTAGCTGCATTAGTAGCTGGCAACCGTGATTGTTGCTGGCATTGATCAAGGTTGCTAACACCATAAGTACTGCCATCAGACGCGATAGCGGCACTTAAATGACTGCATGGGCGCCGAGGCCTTGGATCCTGTCGGTGCCCCCGATGACGTCATTGGATGGCAGTAGCCAGTTGCTATGACAGCCTGACTTACCAAGGGTTTATGGCTGTTGCAGCAGGATCTGTAAAGGAGCTTACCAGTGGCAGTTGCATTGCAGTATATTGAAGAGCTCAGACACCCTAGGGTTCAAGTAACCCCTTCCCGCCAATGCCCTTTTTCAATTTTGCATTTTCGTTTTTTGTTCTCCTTATTTAAAAATCCATAACTTTTTTTTATTTTCCCTTGTACACAGCTTTATAAATTATTGTTTTTTGTGGAACCAATTGTACTTCCTAATGACAGTGTTTCATTTTCCATGTTGTGTACTGGGAAGCGGAAAAAAAATTCCAAGTGCAGTGAACTCTGACACCTCACCTTTGTTATTTGGGTTGGATGATTATGGGGATACCAAATTTTTATAGGTTTTATTTGGTTTTAAGATGTTTTAAAAAATTGTATAAAAATTACTTTGGGGTATGGAGCTGTATAAGGTGTAATTTTTTTGTGCAACATGATGACGTCTTCATTGCTACTTTGGGGACTGTATGAAAGCCATAAAAACAAAACCCACAGGCATATGTAGCAAAGGCCTTTACTCATTAATTAAGGATTTGTCAGGATCAGGGGTAGTGGACCCATTGGACCACTGCGAGCGATGACCTAAGCCAGTGGTGGCAAACCTTTTAGCAGCCGAGTGCCCAAAAAGCAACCCAAAACCCCCCTTAATTATTGCGGGGTGCCAACCAAAAATTAAAGCAGTAACTTATTGCTCCCTGTTCTTCAACAACTTTCAATCATATTGGTTTCCTGAGGACAGCAACACAGTAGAAAGATGGAAAATGTTAGCTTCTTTCTGAAAGCAGCATCTTTTAAGTTTGGAACTGCAGGAAGATTCTTTGAGTCCTGTCTGGTGTCCTGGGGCAATGGCCCGGGTGCCCATAGAAAAGGCTCTGAGTGCCACCTCTGGCACCGCAGGAGCCGCCACTGGATTGTGGAGAGGTGAATGAGGCCGCTGCTGGCATGGAGGGGCACACAAAGAGCACAGGTGCGCCTGCGACCCAAGACATGGGTTGCAGGGGCACCCATGACAATTAATTTATGTTTCTTTCCAGCTTCCCAGTACACAACATGAAAAATAAAATACCCTCAGTAGGAAGTGCAGAAACCATACCCTTGTATAGCTCTGTACGTGAAAAAATAAAAAAGTTACCAATTTTTACTGGTGGGGAGCAGAAAACAGTAAAGTAAAATTGATAAAGAGTCCATCGGCGGCAAGGTGTTAATTAACCACCCTCCAAGTTCCAAAAAGTAAATAAGTAGGTACTTACTTCAACCAAATATACACAAAAGCAGATGTGATTATTGGAAAATAACAATCTTTATTGAAAAAACAGCAAATAAAACCAATTCAAAACCCCAAAAATGGGATGAGAAGTTAGGTGCAAAAACTCCAAAAAAAAAAGCCCCTGTGCGGTGTAACAGTGGACCTCTTGCATAAAAGCATGTCAGGTACAAAGATATAAGTGATAAGCAATGGGGCTCCATAGTGCTAGAATCAGAACCTGGTTGCGGTCAGAATTGACCTATGGGAGAAACTTTGTGAAACTGGGTGCCTCCAGCCACAAGTGTGGGATGATGTTTCTCTCCCATTCCACACGCTGTATTGGTCAATTCTGACCATAGGGATCAGGTCCTGGTTCTAGCACCAGGGAGCCCCATTGCTTACCAATTATATCTTTGTACCTGACATGCTTTTATGCAAAGGGTCCCCTGTTACACCGCATAGGGACTTTTTTGGAGTTTTTGTACCTAACTTACTGTGCATTGTATCTCAGGACCGTTTTGTACTATTGCATATACTGATTATCATTTATCTTGTTTGAGAAGATTGTCCCTATTTCTTTTCACTTGTGGCTGTATGTGGACCTTGGTGACTGGCTCTGGTTCATATGCATCTTGGATGTGTTTTCTTCACATTTTTAAAATGGTTTTACTGTATCTGCTGCATGGCATCTATCTGTGTGTATTGTATGAAATAAAATTGTGTATTCTTTAGCCTATACACACTGGCTTGTTCTTTGAAATTGTACTGTTTTGTGATGGTCATCAATTCCCCAACACAGGTTGGGCTGGAAGTGGTGCAGTTTTCATGACCTGCTGCAGCCGATCAGTGACCTCAGCAGGCCTGGTGAAATAGAACATCCTCTGGGGCCTGTAGTGGCCACATTACCGCATCAGGTTCTGTCGCACTTCCAATCCAGCTGGCAGTGATGGGAAATCAACATAGATGACAAAGGTTAGCACAGTTTGTTTGATTTAAGCCCTGTTTCAATGGGGTTTTCCAAAACTTTCTGAAAACAAATTTAAATCTGCTCCAATGTTTGCAGAATTGACTCCTGAAGTTCAGAGTACATATAGATGGAGCATGACCCAATTTGAATGCCACATCCCATAATTTGGTTTGTCACTCACCTGAAAGTATATGAATGTCCCTTCGTGTCTCCAAAAGTTGGTAACTGGAAATCCACCATGACCACGACATGACACTAGTTTTAATGAGCCTTTACAATTTGGGCATAATTTACCTAGAAGATTTATTCATTGTATTATTACTTAATACCAAAATATTGATATTGTGTTGACTATTAATGCAATGATTTTTAGGAGCATATTGGGGAAATCCATGAAATCTCATACTTTTGCATTGGATGTTAACTCGTATTCACATTTATGTGTACAGCTGAAGTAAGTTCTTTATTATCACTACTACTTCAAAAATGAAAACACTTATATTTAAATATATATATTACAAATAAGTTGCAGCAAAAAGTGCAGATTCAAGCAATGAGAGAATTAAACTATTTTCAACTTTACATTGGTTGACCAAATAAACAAATATTTGTTTCTACAATTATTTAACATCTTTTCCAGTGCGCTATATTAGACTGCTAATAAACAAATATACTGTAAATGACGTTTATTCATAATGAGCAAAAGACAAACTCTGGAATACAATTAAATTGCCTATAGATAAAGAGAAATAACTTGGTTCCTTATTAATCTTAACAAGCTGATGGAGTAGGGTGGTGCCATCAGTATGTTCCTGTAACTAGATGCAGCTTTTGGCCAGTGTTGTTGGTAGTCCACAAGGCCAACATTCCTTAAAGGGAATATGTTATCAGAAAAAGACCCATATTCATAAACCTAGCTTTATGTAAAACATATTTTATAGGAATTTCATTTGAATTGGAAAACAATGGTGCTAATATCTTGTGCAAGTTTTGAATTTGGCTCTCTTTTTGAGTTCTACACTTTGTCAAATGAGGGGAGAGCCTACCAGATCAAACTTTCAACCTATATAAAATGAGTATTTTTAATTTATCTGGTTAATAGTTTCTTTCAGTTGTAAGTTTGGACAGAAAATAAATGGAATATAATTAACGGCTGATGGCACTAATGGTTACAGTCAACTAAAATAGTAACTTTTTGTAACCAGTGACCGACTTGGACCTTACCCTCAGCCACCATCTTATAATGCCGCTTTTCTCACATCCTGCAGCCCCTATATCAGTGGTGGTGAACCTATGGCATTGGTGCCAGAGGCGGCACTCAGAGCCCTTTCTGTGGGCACCCGGGCCATAAGCCCAGCACACCAGACAGAAAGACTCAAAGAATCTTCCTGCAGCTCCAAGCAACTTAAAAGATGCTGCTTACAGAAAGAAGCTAACATTTTCCATCTTTCTACTGTGTTGCTGTCCTCAGGAGGCCAATATGATTGAAAGTTGTTGAAGAATAGGGAGCAATAAGTTACTGCTTTAATTTTTGCTTGGCACCTCGCAATAAATAAGGGGGGTTTTGGGTTGCTTTTTGAGCACTCGGCTGCTAAAAGGTTTGCCACCACTGCCCTATATTATAAATCCACCTTTATTGCAGCCCTTATAATGCCCGTCCCTCCTTATACAGCTCCCTTTTCCGCCCCTTCTTTATAATGCCCCCTTTCATATAATGTCCATTTTCTGTAGCCCCTCCTTAGAATACCCCCTTTTCTGTGGCTTTTCTTTTGAGCAGTGGGCAACATAAAAAGGGCACTATAATACTTTTTCTCTAGTCTCATTATAAACCCCTCCCCTATTCTCTTTAAAAAATTATAATTGCATATATTCACCTTTTATCGCTCTCCCAAAGCAGAAGCAGTCTTCTCTCCTCTCTGCAGTGGCTGTACGCTGGGCTGAACCCTAGTTTACAGCTGCCACAGAAAGGAGAGACGTATGCTGCTGCTTGTGAGGGAGGGAAAAGGTGAATATATGTAATTAAAAAAAGAGCCAAAAAAACATATGTTTCAAATTTCGTCAAAATCAGCTTTTTTGTCTAACTTTTGCTATCTGTGTAAAAGTATTGGGGTGCTCCCATTTTAGAAAATAAATATTATTGTTTTTATAATGATAAGTTTATAATGGTAGAATAAAAGGCTGGGTTCACAACGCATTTTTGTGTACGCTTAGTGTATTCGTCGGGAAAGCTCAACGTGTACACTGAGCATATATATGCATTAACATATAGTGGTAGCCGGAGGCATAGGTTTTGCCTCTGCCTGACCACTATATGTTATATCTGGCGAAAAAGGCAGGATGGAAAGATGCAGCAAGCTGTGTTTTTTCATAGCGCTGCCTCCTGCTGAGTGACACATGCACTCAATGGAGACAAAAGAAGGCTATGAGAAGCAGATGCAGCATATTGCATCCCTTCTCAAGGTGTGCTGAGCGCATACGTCACTCAGCAGGTGATGTTACCTGTACACTCCTTCCAGTGCATTCAGGGGGGAGGGGGTTCGCTAGGCAATGTATGCCACTGTATCAGTATACAGTGGGATATCTCTGTACCATAAGTTGTAAGGACATGTTGGAATTCCCCCCAGGCAAAAATGGTGATGTGAATCCAGCCTAAATTATACAATTTTCCCAATATACTTTACGTTTTGCTTTAAGGCTAAATGAACGTTTTACTGACAAAATTAGAGCATTCAAAATTTTACCTCCAAATTTGAAAATAGAGTGATTTATATAGGGGGATTTCTAATATTATATATTTCAAAGCTCATTAACCCCTTCACGCTCCGTGGCGGATATATCCGCCACGGAGCGCAGTGACTTAGCGCTCAGTGGCGGATATATCCGCCATGGCGCCTATGCCGGCTCGGCTCTGGATCAGAGCCGAACCGGCATCGGGAAACACGGGGTGCCGGCTGTAACTAATAGCCGGCACCCCAGTGTAACACCCGCGATCGGAGTTGTCTCCGATCGCGGGTGCTTAACCCGTTAAATGCCGCGGTCAGCGCGACCGCGGCATCTAACCTGCATCTGGGGGGTCTTTCCCCCACGATCGGCCCCCCCGAACCGTTTTCGGGGGGCGCCGATCGTTGCTATAGCAACTCTGGGGTCCGATCTGGACCCCAGAGTTACTTGCAAGAATTGCCGGTAAGATGGCGTCTGTGACGTCATCTTACTGGCACAGTGCCAGCCTATGCAAGTGTATAGGCTGACACTGATAATACTCTGCAATACATCAGTATTGCAGAATATTATCATGAAGAAGCAATCAGAAGATTGCTTCTTCATGTCCCATGGTATAAAAGTGAAAAAGTAAAAAAAAAAAAGTTATTCAATAAAAAAATAAAGTCATAAATCACTAAAAATGCCCCAAACTCCCAAAACATATAAAGAGACATATAACTCAAAAAAAGTCTAAATCATAACACAAACCCCACATATATAGTATCACCGCGTCCGTAACAACCCGTAGAATAAAAGTAAATCATTATTGAACCCCCACGATAAACGCTGTAAAAAAAAACTGTTATAAACCCTCCAAAAATTATGATTTTTACCTTTTCAATCCCACAAAAAATGCTATAAAATGCGATCAAAAAACCATATGTACTCAGACATGATACTGGTGCAAAGTACAACATGTCCCGCAAAAAACAAGCCATCAACCAGCTCCGTAGCCAAAAAAGTAACAATGTTATGCCACTTGGAAGACGGCAATACATAAATGATAGATTTTTCCCCACATTAGGGTTTTGTTTGACAAATTTAGTAAAACGTAAGAAAATATATTCATGTCTGGTATCCCCGTAATCGTATCAACCCATAGAATAAAGATAACAGGATTATTAGTCTATACGGTGAACACCAAAAAAAAAAAAGTAAAAAATCCAGTACAGAATTGATGCTTTTCTACTCCTGCCCTCAAAAAAAGTTCCTAAATTTTCAACAATAGGTGATACCAACCCCAAAATGGTAACAATGGAAAAAGCATCTCATCCCGCAAAAAAAAAATGCCGTCACATGGCCCCAATAACGAAAAAGCGAAAATTTTATAGCCTTCAAAAGGGGCCAATGAGGAAACTAAAATCCTGGCAGCTGCAGCGCCCTCCTTCCCTTCTGCACCTCGCTGTGCCCCCATAAAACAAGTAACGGCCACATGTGGGGGGTCTTTGTACTCAGGAGAAATTGCAGAACAAATTGTATGGTGGGTTTTCTCTTTTTATATTTTGGAAATGTGTAAATTTTAGTGCTAAATGAACGTATAAGGGAACAATTTGACCATTCTAAATTTCACCTACATTTTGATTCAATTACTATGAAGATCTCAAGGGGTTAACAATCTTCGTAAAAGCTGTTTCTGATAGCTTGAGGGGTGCAGATTTGAAAATGGGTTGGTTATATAGGGGGTTTTGATGCTAAATATGTAAAATTTCATTCAAAACTGTATTTATCCCCAAAATAGTCAATTCTGAAAATCCGGAAAAGCGATATTCTATTTGTAAGCCGCGTGACATCAAAATAAATTATCCAGACATTTCAGAAATTATGAAAATGTAAAGTAGATAAATGGGAAATGTTATTCAGCAACTTATTTAGGTGGTAAATCGATCTGCCTGAAAACGCAATGATTTAGAATTTCGAAAATGGCAAATTTTTCAAAAAATTTATCATATTTTCTTTTTTTTGTAAATAAACGCAAAACTTATCTGCCAAAATTTACCACTAAAATGAAGTACAACATGTGGGGAAAAAACAATCTCAGAATCGTTTTGATAAGTAACAGTGTTCAAAAGTTATAACCATATAAAGCGAAGCAAGTCCGAATCCAAAAAATCGGGCTGAGCCTTAAGCTACAAAATGGCTGCGTCCTTAAGGGGTTAAAAACAAAAATGAATTCCAAATAAGTCAATTCTGAAAACTCCTTGGAAATCTAGAGACTCACTGTTCATTTGGAAGCTGTATGATGTATATAAAAATATAAAAACATTTTAAAAATGACAAAAACATAAAGCAGACATATGGGAAATGTTAGTAACTAATTTGGATGGTAAAAAAAATTTTGGCTAAATCATTTTTTTAAATTATAAATAAATGCAAAACATATCAACCAAAATTTACCACTGACACAAAGTACAAAGTGTTATAATGGTTATAACTATAAAAAGCGATGCATGACAGATTATAAAGAATGCGACTGAGCCTTAAGATACAAAATGGTTGTGTCCTAAAGGGTTAAAGGATTTCAAAGACGAGATTGACAACGTTATGAAAAATTCAATATGCAGATCTTGCAACCCCTCAACACATCTACCTTAGTGCTCTTCCACCATTACTGATGAAAATGTTTCCACCCTACTCTTCAAATCACAGCACTGTACAGTTATCTAACTCATCATTTGCTTCAAAATTCCTTGAACAACTTGTTCACCTTGACTCATCCTCTATACTAATTAATTTTCAGTCACTTACCATCTGGTTTCTAATCTAACCATTTTACTGGAACTGCCTTAACCCTTTGCAGCCGAAGCCACTTTTCACCTTCCTGACACAGCCCTATTTTTCAAATCTGACATGTATCACTTCATATCAAGATAACTTTGGAACGCTTTAGCATAACCTGCTGATTTTGAGATCACTTTTTTCAAGACACATTGTACTTTGTGTTAGCTGAAAAATTTGGGTGATATGTTTTGCATTTAGTTATGAAAAATAATTGAAATCTGGTGAAAATTTTAAAGAAAGGGCTATTTTCAAACTTTGAAAATTTCTGCTTTTGAGGCAGATAGTCATACCCCCCAAATAACTTAATAACTAACATTTTACCTAAATGTTCTTCATGTTTGTATGATTTTTTAAGCATTGTCTGCTCTTTTTAGTAAGATAAGAGGCTTATAAATATACAAGTGATTTTTTGTGAAAATCGCCAAAATGTATGTTTTTTTAAGAGACTAGATAAGTTTGATGTGACTTTGAGAGGCCTATATGATAAAAAAAAAACCCTCTCATTACCTCATTTTAGAAACTGTACCCCTCAAAGAATGTGAAAAGAACTTTTATGAAGTAGGTTAACCAATTAAAATTTAACAGCAATTAAAACAAAACCAGATGCAATTTTGAAATTTTTATTATTTTGGCTAAATGTATATATTTTTCAAAAAATGTACACTTTCTCAGTGGAGAATATGTGGTGGTAAAAAGTTGTACACAACATGGCATTAAAGGGAAAGAGTGGCATTCAGAGCCGCTCAGATTAAAATTGTATAACCTTTAAAAAGTGACAATCTTTGCCAATTTGGACATGTAAGGGCTGATTTTCTGTGAGATTAGATTCTCTTTAAAAATACTTAATTTTAGTGGGTCTTTATCTTATCGATGATATTTTATTAACTCTTTTATGTATGGAGCAAAAGATAATAATTAATTCTGTTTTGGCCTTTTTGGGATGGGGGGGGTGTTCACTGTAACATAAAAATAAGATGTTATCTTTATTCTGTGGATCACTACGATTACAGCAATACATAATTTCTTTATTTTTTAATATATTTTCACAATTTTACTAAAGAAAAACTAATACCAAGAAAATAGAATTTGTTTTAGTATTGCCATCTTTTCAGAGGCATAACTTTAGTATTTTTTGGTCAACAGAGGTGGTTGAGGGCTTATATTTTTGCGTGATGTTGTTCTTTTCTGTGACACCATTTTGGCGCACATAACTTTTTTGATCGCTTTTTAGTGAAGGGATTTGATGAAAAATTAACCTTTTTGGCAAGTTTTTAATTTTTTTTCACTGAGTTTACTGAGCAGTGAAAATAATAATTCCTTTATTTATATAACGCACACAGATTACGCTGTGCTGCACAGAGCTTTCCAAATCGGTCCCTGAAGGTCCTTAATTCCCTCACCTTTATATCCCATGTGATATAGTCTTGTGGACCAGGTAATTATGTATCTTGGACAGGGTTACACACAGAATCACCTATGTATATTATTTATTGACTGGATTGCTGTCCTCCAGCCCTACCTAGTCTACATATCTTGATTTTTCATATTGTCCTAGTCCACATCATACTTTGTAGGACCTTCATACATCCTAATGTTTTTTACTCTCCAATGTATTATTTTCTTGATATAAGGGATTTATTGTATTGTTTTGTGCACAAGATTTTGTGCTTTAAATTGTTTTTAACATACCGGTATGTTTTGCTTGATTTAATAAAATCGATATTTCATAGATCTTTTGCTTTTGAACATCCTTCTTGTATTTAGTTCTTAAAATTTGGTTATTGGGATGTACTTGTCTGCCATTTACCATTGGGACCCATTTCTTTTACTAAGTTTTGTAACTTTAAATCATGTTCCCACTAGGCAGGTCATCATTTTAGAAAAGGACCAGGTTGTGTGGTCCTTTTTTTAACACGCAGCCTGGTTGTTAACAACTGTGACAGTGGATTTTTGTGCACATGCTTTGCCGATGTGTACCATTCTTTGACCACCACCATCAGTGGTTTTTAATACAGTATGTGTACAGTAAGTCCTAGTGACTGTATGGCTTTTTATATGTGTATCAATAATATTGAGACTATTGATGGCATTGTTAATACCTACAAGTAGCCCATGCTATCAATCACTCAGGGCTCACCCAAACCCCAACAGGAAGTTCAGGTCTTCTCTACCCATGTAGCCATCTCTACCCATATATATTTAACCTCTTTATACAATACCAATTTTTCTTTTTTTTTCGTGCATTTGTTTTTTTACTTTTTTCATTTACTCCCTGAGTGCCACTTTCTAACTGTACCATTTAATATTTATTAAGCTAGAAATAAATTACTAGAGTGGTGAAACTGGAAAAAATAGCAGCTCTTCAATTCCATTGATTATTGAAATAAAAAGTACATGTTGGCACTTTTTCCTGTTTTATTTGTTGATTTCTAAAACTTTTAACTTTTTTATTTTTCTGTGTATTTTGCTGGCTGAGAGCTTGATTTTTCCAAAACAGCTTGTATTTCTTTTGTGGTGCCCATTTGGGGTGCCTATAAGTTATTGACCGAATTTTATTAACTCTTTCTGGAGAGGATAGGAAAAAACACTAAATCTGGTACTTGTATTTAATTCAATACTTTTGCCAATTACCACAGGGTTTAAACAACATTTTACCTTTTAAAAAATTACCTATATTTTGTGGGTCAGTGTGATTTAAGCAATACTTAATTGATATATATATTTTGCTAATGTTATATAATGAAAACACATTTTTTAAAAATAATTTCTGCATTGTTTTCTTCTTAAAGCCGTAACTTTGTAATTTATCCCCAGACACAGCTTATTGTGTTATTAAGCGGGTTAAATAATTGTATTTGTAGATTGGACAATTTATTTAATATTAAATTGTGCTGCTCGTAAGTTCAATATATCTTACCAAAATGTATATTTCAAGGCTCAGGAATAATTCCATACTCTGAGGTTTTATATATCCTTCAGTAGTATCCTTTTGCATAGCCTGAGGCAGAAGAATTAAGTGGCATACTATAATAGTGCTTTTCTCTACTGTTAGTTTAAGGACCACAACAACATGCCTGCATTGCATGAGCCCCAATTTACAGATTTAGAGCTCAAAGGTTAAATTAGCATTTGTCCTGTTTTCCAAATGTTACTATTTTAACATAACTACTTCCTTGTCTTCATAATTATCCGTATTGGATTAAATATAAAATGCTTTATGTACTTACTTTGCTGCTTTTGCCTGGCTTTGTCACATATAGCAGGCCTTAGGTATATTTTCCTGCCATCTGGTGTTGTACAGTCATTGCTGCAGACCAGAACACCAAGACAGGACTTCTTTAAGATGCGTGAATTATGATTGTTGGTATTCCGCATTGCCCAACCACTTAGGTGCCTCTGCGCATTTTTGTCTGTAGAGCTATAAATATGCTTCACATAGGAATCAGGCCACTCTTGGAACCAATCTGTTTTTTCCAAGTCCTGAGAAAAAGAATAAACAGATCTTTTGGTTACATATTTATTCAAAATGCACATTTATGAATGACTTATTACATCCCAATATCTTCACATTCATTAACCATGATTTCACTTAGCTGCAGAGAGCTATTCAAGGAGCAATAGCCTCCACATTTTCAGTTATTAATGTTAAATTGTTGGTGTGGACACTTTGGTCAGTCAGTGTGCTACATTTCTTGCACCAGTCAGTGCATTCTGACCTAAAGTGAAGATAAATCTTTGTTCTACCATTTTGATTCAAGCTGTCATGAGCACAAAGATCTTGTAAGGCCACTTTTATGAAAGTCAGCAGTCAAGACTGACAGGTTTAGTCCTATCTGTGCTGTGTAGCTGATAATGTTGATAAAAGGAGGAGACTAAAGAGAAATCTAATGCTTTACTGTAACATGAGACTTAAATATTTAGAATGTTCTTGAAACTAAAGTGTTCTTAAAGCCTCAAAAACATTTGCACACGTTTATGACTTAATACTTGTAGGTTATTCTGTCACCTTGTGATTTATGTTTACCATTTATGAGTTACTTTTTCAGTTGACTGTTTCAGGCACTGCCTGGATTGCATGTTCAAAGTACAGTACAGATTAATTGACTTGTAAACCACTTGAATGGTTACCTTGCTGAGTACTAAAAAAAGTGGCCAAGAAATGTGATTTAACCCCTAAAGGATGCAACCTTTTTTCGTAAATTTTTCGCTCACCTTTTGCTCGCCTTCAAAAATCTATCACTTTTTAATTTTTCCGTGCATACAACCATAGGAGGGCTTATTTCTGCATAACAAATTGCACTTTACAGTGATGGTATTTATTATTCCATGCCTTGTACAGGACAGCAGGAAAAAATTCCTAATGCAGTGAAATTGGTGAAAAACACATTTATGACTTTCACAGTGTGCTTCAAATAACACCTCTACTTTATTCTTTGGTTCGGAATGATCACAGAGATACTACATTTTTTCCGGTGTACCTTGTGTTTTGAAAAAAAATGTTCATTTCGCCATCTTCTGGCGCTAATAACGCACACAGCATTATAGACTGACAATGGACTTTTTGGTGAACTGTCCGGATTTGAAAGTAAATGTGCCCCAGTATGGTTATATTGGTTGTTCATATTTTCCAGCACCAGATTTCTATAAGGAGGAACTGAACATAGTTTAAAGTATGATTAATAGAGTTTAAAGGAAATTTAAGAATTTGCGTTTCATTTTATTAGGAAATATTTGCAATCTACTTTTGTTAAGGGGCTCCTTCCAACACAGCTGATTAAAAAACAATCCTACCGAAGCCCCCACCAGCCAGCTGGTGTGATGTGTACAAATTCCCTTGGACCAATACTAATTAGATTAACCACTTCTCTAGAGTATTTTAAATTTGATTCAAGCTAGCAATCCTATTATGAGCAGATCCATTATTCTTGTTTTATCAACTGCTAGCAAGTAAAAATATACATAAATGTATACTCTCTATATAATAATGGAATAGTAAATGAAGAAAACAAGCTATTTTGAGACCTTTAACTGTCCTGACAAATTATACAATGGACTTTGCACAGCCTTATCACCCCAGACATGGCTTTAATGAGAATTCTTGGCTTTGTGTAGGTGAATAATACAAAGAATGCACAATATTTTTATTTACAGTACATGGTATGTTGCTAAGGCTTTTACATAATGATTTCTGCTCTGATAAGTCAAACTTATAATTTATCTGGATGGTTTTCACTGTAGCACCATAGAACAAGACATTTCCATTGCCAATAATGGCCTTTTACTAGACAAGACATTTACTAGATAAGACACTGAATAGTGATTTCATAAATAGGAAATAAGAAAACCTGATGTTTAAATCCAACTGCCCAACCAATGGATCCTTAATAGGGCAATAAAGAGAAGCAATCACAAATTAAATGACCAGTCAGTGTCACCAATACGAAGGTGTTTGGCAGATATACAGCTAATCAGGGGCATAACTTGGGCGGTGCAGTTTCACCTGGATCCAGGAGTGTGAAGGAGCATATAAGGTGTCTCTCCCCTGGGTGGCCTTGTTCAAATTTAGCATTGGGGCCCTGCAGCCTACATCTGTGCTTCTAATGTGTGTTCAGCAGGAGATCTACTAGTCAAAGTGGTCTGAGATGTGGCCTGGTAGTACGGTCCTAGACTAGACTGGGCTAAGTATGATGGGCAGTGGGAGGGATAGTGAAGCAGGAATCTTTGAAAGTCATGGTCAAAATGAGAAGGCTGGCTTACTGCTGGAGTGAGTGATTAAGGCTGTGACCTAAGCAATGGTATTTTACTGCACCATCTTGAGAGTACTGAAGACTATGGAGTCAACTGCTTTCAGTTCTGTGTATATGTTGACCCAAAACAGCTGGTCAATGCAGTGACCAGTCGTTTGTGTCTCACTGATCAGAGATTAATGGCCTATTCGGGGTTCTTGTTTGTATAATAAAAAGTAATATTATATCAATTATAACAATTAATTGTTCTTTACAATGTACTTTGAACATTTAAAAAATTCTGAATAATGTCAAATTGGAAAGAAAAACACTATTGCTCCAATTTCTTACAGGTTTGTTTTGGTGTTCATTATGCCATACAAAATGTATAACCTTCATTCTAGGTACATTTATAGGTACATTTTCAATAGTTTTATTACATGTAAAAAAGTAAGACATTCATTGTTCATTCTGTGTTAAAAATTCACTAATTTGACACCAATACAAAGGTGTCAGGACTCCTTTTGTACAGGGAAATGTGTAGTTTATATTGCAGTTCATTATGTAATCCCTATATTTATATTTTCAAGACTCTATAGTAAGTTCCCTTGAGGCCTATTAGCTTCCAAAGCCGACATTTCATTATAGAAATTCATAGTTAAAGTACAACTAATTCATATGTGCTTATAGGGTCAATGAGTTGTGATTGCATACAGTATAAAATAGCGACAAGAACCAACTGAGAACTAGCGTAACTCCTGAGTGGGTACCATAATTAGACCCTAACAAGTTTGTGTATGCTAGAACCAACTTTGGGACCCCTCAAATAACTAAAACAGTAGTTAATGCTATGGCCATATTGCCATTAATCCCACAGACCAGATTTTAGAACTCTTAAATAGAAACTTTTTCTCTATAGAAAACAATCACAGGACACATGCTCAGAAGCAGTAAGTGCATATATTTGACATGTTCAGGATGAGCATAACTGACCTGGCTGCAAAAAAAGACAAGAATAGGCTTTGTTCTATATTTGGCAGCCCGGGCCAAATAACTAATTTGTGCATGAGGCCTAATAGTGACCTTCTACATTTTCAGAGGCCATATTTATACCTCAGAGAGCCATGGCAACCCAACGCACCCTGTGATCACTTTGCAGAGGATTACAGAGGAAACCCCTTTTCCACAATCTCACTTCTTAGCTGCCACAATGACCATGGATTGTGACAGTTAAACCTTTTCTGTTCAGTGCAGATACAGCAGGAGCCATGCTGTGTATAACAGCCAGTCTTCTGCTGGTGGTCGCACGGGTCCACTCATACATAGTACCAGTGTGATCTATAAGACTATTGGCTATCCAGGACAAGCATACTCGTCCTGTGTTCACAACAGGTTAATAAGTGACTGCTTTTATATGAATGTCATCACATCCTAACTATGGAAATATCAACTAGAATGGAATCATACGTCAATGGAAATTGGCCATCTCTTAATATACCCAATAATTTGTTCCTATGCGATGTTAGCCACTGACTTGCCGATTCCCTCTCCACATTAAAACAACATACATAATATACTTGACTGAGAGAAATGTGAAAGGACTGAATATGGTGTAGATTCAGTAATAACTCCTTTTGGCTAGAGCAAGCAATGGCTACTTTATGTTTGGCTTCAGGATAATCTATATGTTCCTTAGAATATACAATATGAAATACAACAGAGAAAGTAAATATTTTACACATAAACAGTTTTATGTTTACATTGTGCAATTCAGATCCTTTACAATGATGTTTATGGCTCTTGCTTTTAACGCTTTAGATGCCAGAGATATCATTATCGCTATATTTGTTATTAGGACAAAGTAGTATAGTTTCTCCTTCCCTATAGAAACATCAGTGCCTTTACAGTTTATTGCCATCAGTAAATTTCCAGTTCCTATAAAATAAGATACAATTCTGTGTTGAAATCTATGATCGTAATGTGTTTTAATCCATTCATATTCAATACTATAAATACTACTCAACCCAAAATTGATTATGTCCTATAAATAAAAATAATGGAAATCTCTGTCTTTACACTACATTCAATGCCACTATTATGAAATGTTTAAAAAGGAACGTTTCAAGCATGAAATTGAGTGTTAGAAAAAATCAAAATAACCTTAGAGCTCATTCATATGATCCATCAGTTATTGTCTCACATGTGTTGTTGTCTTACACACAGCAGAATCAGTTCTATAGACACCTATAGAGTACAAAGAAATATACAATCCATGACAATCCAAGAGAGTGAATAGCTCTGTTTGATAAATGCCATACCTGTGGAAGCTTCATATCATTTATGTCCCAGTTTAGAACCGTGTTTTGAGAAAGAGGGACCCTTTGTTCCATTGTAGCCTCACTATACTTGAGAAATGCTGTGTCTGCTGGGGGTCTGTCTAAAGATTGTGCGCTTTAAGCTAGATCTGACCACTTCCAAGCAGTTGTGACAAGGAAGTCACTTCCTAACTATACTGTACAAAGTGACACAAACAAGATAGTTTAGAGGAAAAATCCACGTTGTCTTGCCAGAAAAACTTGTTTCAGAGGTTACTTTGCAAAACCGATGCAAATGTACAGATAACATATGTGATGACAAAATGTGAAAAACAGTTGAGACTAAAAGAGGACGATATGTAACATTCACTTTGAGGAACCTCATTGACATCAGGTGTCTTTAAAAAGAATATTACACAGTCATAAACCTTCTTGGATAAGGAAGATCTTTAAATTTCACTAAATGGGGATCCCTTGATTTAATATACATTTACAAGTAAATATATGTTTATAAGTTTAAATGTATATGTTTAGAAATTAAAATTTAAACGCAGTTTATTAAAAAAAAGAAATGAAAATTTAAAGGGGTTGGCCACTTTAATATAATTTTTAACTATGGTATATCTTGGGGGCTTTTTGGGGCAGAATTCATTAGGAATTCCACAACGTAGTCCTTATCTTCCCATGTGGTCCTAGGGTCCATCTTCTTTCTTCTTTGTCTTCGTGGTCATTCAACCCATCTCACTCACTGATCTTTCTACCATCCTGCTTGTGCTCCCTCGTTGCAGCCTGTCCTCTGCTGTAAGCTGTTCATAGCTGTGTCTCAGTGAGCAGTGGCACATCTGTGACACACTACACATGTGCAGTACTAAGCCCAAAGAAGATGGCGCTTACTAATCAAGAACGTGAAAACCAGGATGGGTGAGTGGGTTTATCACCCGAAATTGGGACTGGGGGCAAATGTCAGGATTCAGGGGTAGCTGACCCACTGTACCACTGCGGACGATGAAGTAAGCTGGCACCTGGGAGCGGAGTCCGGCAGGGCTTGCAGGAAGAGGCCGGCTTTTTATAAAAAAAACTTGAAATGGCCCGAACCTATTAACATCGCGCTGGCCCTTTAAATCGCGAGAAGCTGAAATAATTGCAAATGATAGCTTATTGCTAGCACTTGCGATTATTTGCCCCAATCCGCCACCTTCAGGCCAATGGGGCGTGAAGGGGGACATGGCCTGCAGAGTGGAGGGCGGCCGGCACGGGGCGTTACTGTACCCGTGACGGTGCTCACTTACTGCCACCAGCGACTTTTCATATGTGAAAAGTCGCCGGTTGCGTTTTTTCTAAACAATGCGCAGCCAGCTACGACAATACATCGAGAGGCTTCTGCATCTTTATGCAGCGGCGGGGCTATCATACGCTGGTGCTGGTGCCCCCATGTGCCAGTTTTGATGAATCTTGTGCAACCTGCACACTCCTGGACACTAAGCTTCTCATTGGTTTTAAAAGCTTTGACTTGCTGTGTAATTGTTTACCAAGAACCTCTAAAGCTTTTTGTAGCCAAAAGTAAAAGGTGAAAAGTGAATTCTTGTAATATGATACCTTTACATTCATGAATTGTATTGGCAAGTCATTGTAACATTTCTGAAAAGCCTATAGGTTATTATTACACAATACATAGAAAATACAAAAAATCTGTACTCCTCCATTCAAATTGCAGATTTGTGTCATTTAAGATCAGACCAAGGCAAATTATTACATTATTTCCACTTTTAATGTGACCCATCATCTGAAAAATTCCATTGAAAAACACACACACCAAGAGGAAGAAAATAAATGTATAATTCAGGAATTGGTTGTGTTTAGGAGTCATTGCTCCGGTAAGAACTGCTACGTTTCCTCACAAAGTATGACACAGATGTATCCCACTGTATAACAAATAAAGTGTCCCGTGCACCAAATTTTGGAACACCTTATTACAGTTGCAAAAATAGAATATACAATATCTCTTCCTTGTTAAATTATTCAATACTTTATTAGACACTGACGTCTTGGATATCCAACATATAACCCATAAACATATCACATGAAAAATAATATATGCAATACATAAAGGTAAAATATACAATAAAAAATACCAATTACACTACATATAACATATTCACTGTATAATTAGTACAAATCTGTAAATCTCTACACTTATTTAATAAAATATGCATATAGAAAATGGGGGTCATTTACTAAGGGCCCGAAACACTTTTTTTCGTCGGGTCTCCTGAAAATTACCGATTAGCGTCAAATTGCCCTGGGTTTTTGGCGCATGCAATCAGATTGTGGCACATCGGCGCCAGCATGCACGCAACGGAAATCGGGGGGGCGTGGCCGTCTGAAAAGCCCGACGGATTTGGAAAAACCGTGGAATTTTTTTAAAAAAGTGTCGCTTGATACATGCTTACCTGCACCCAGCAAAGGATGGTGACCGGGTAAGTAAATCTGCCCCAATGTGTTTTTCTCAAAGGAGATTGTGTACCCAAAAATCAATGGGGCAAATTTACTTACCCGGCCCATTCGCGATCCAGCGGCGCGTTCTCTGCTCTGGATTCGGGTCCGGCCGGGATTCATGAAGGCAGTTCCTCCGCCGTCCACCAGGTGGCGCTGCTGCGCTGAAAATCATCTCCACGCGCCGGAATGCACCACCTCGGACCAGGTGAAGGTAAGCGGTCACCAAGCGACACTTTTTCGGGTTTTAAATGCGGCGGTTTTTCCGAATACGTCGGGTTTTCGTTCGGCCACGCCCCCCGATTTCCGTCGCGCGCATGCCGGCGCCGATGCGCCACAATCCGATCGCGTGTGACACAATCCCGGGGCAATTCATGTACAATCGGCGCAAATCGGAAATATTCGGGTAACACGTCGGGAAAACGCGATTCGGGCCCTTAGTAAATGACCCCCAATGTGTTGTATTCACACTGTTGAGTGAGATGCTGCGTTATTTTTTGTTGTTCAGCAAAATTTAGCAAAAGAGCGTTGACTGTGGCACTATATACATAAAAGTAAAACTTTATTGGGCTCATTTACTAAGGGTCCGGGGAGCGCATTTTCGTAGGGCGTTCCCGGCGATTTCTGTTTTGCGCCGCATCGTGCCGGGGATTGTGTAGTGCGCGATTGGATTTTGGTATTTTTTCTTGTATTTTTTTACCTTTATGTATTACATATATTATTTTTCATCTGATATTTTTATGGGATATATATATATGTCTATAATTTGACAGAGACATCACATATATAAAAACTCACATAAAAACACATATACCATAGAACAGAAAAAGAGCACAGGTACACATAAATATACGTTTCACCTGATTTGCAATAAATAGTTAAATGAATTATTAAAAAGTAATTAAGTAGTATCCTCCCTTTCTTGTAGTCGTACATTATGAGACTTACATATTCTACCCTTGATCGCTGTATTTGACAGCTCCAGAGCAGCCGATATAAATGTCTTCTTAAATCTCTCCGACCTGCATCGCATAAGAATAAAATGAGAACTAAAACCACTAATCTGTGCCTGCAGCACGCCATGCATTGGATGGTCACTTTTATTTCTAATTTTATCCAATTTTCTGAGTATCTCACACTGTACTAGTTTCTCCCATCTATCAAAGGGCGAACCCACTATCGAGGCGGCTTTCTTAATTATCTTATCCATCCTCTGACAATCCCTACTAGAGATACAGTTGCCCCAAGCTGCTTGGGCAAATGCAAATGCACTCATCTTAACCGTGTTATAGAAACCTACCATCATAGTCCTTGGGACGTCAAATGCCCTCAGTCACTTAAAAAAAATAGATTACTATTAGCACGTCTGCCTGTTGGATATCCAAGCCATCAGTGTCTAATAAAGTAATGAATATTTTATTAAGGAAGAGATATTGTATATTCCATTTTTGCAACTGTAATAGAGTGTTCCAAAATTTGGTGCTCTGGACACTTTATTTGTTATTCCCTTTTATGTTGTTGATACCCCAACTGCCCATGAGCACAGTTTTCGAAACCTCACTGGTTGTAACGGTATCCATTGAGTAGCCCCATTCTCCTTATTTTTCACCATTATTTTTTATATCCCACTGTATGCCTACATCTTGGTACATTGCCTGCTGCCGAAGAACTGGTTCCGCTAAGTGTATACATAAAACGTGGTATGAACCTAGCCTAATTTGTATTATACAACAAAAGTCATGTTCTCAAAACAGCTTACAACAAAGGGGTTTTTATTTCTAATTACAGTAAATTAAGTTAATTATCGGTCTAGAGAAAGGTACAAAAAATTAGATATACTGTGAAACACAGTGAAAGCAACAATCAAGAAGTGTATTCAATTTGGCACAAAAGTGACATTACCAAGAACTAGATGTCTTTTAAAAACTGTAGAAAAGACAAGAAAAATGGTCTTGGAGGCTACCATAAGACCAACAGCAACATTAAAGGGGCTATATGAATTTATGTCAAGTACTGGAGAACAGCTCCAAATATCAATCAATATGAACATAGCTTTCAGTATCTGAATGTATCAGCAATGAATGATATTGAAAATCTGTAGGTTGACCTGAAGAGATGCGAGAAATATTGACAAAGTCTGAGTCATGCTGAAAGACTCCTACTAAAAAAGTGCAAATGCTGTCAAAAATGTAAAGGGTAAATCAGCAAAGTATAAGCTTTTAGTGGTTATGCATTTTTAAAGTACATTATTTCATTTCCTGGATTCTATTGTTCCAGCTTAAAATATTACAGTTGTTATTCAATTAAATTGTACAGATTAGCGGCCATGTTGAGGTCGAAAGATAATTTTTCTTGATCTAATTTTATTTTTGAGTGGAAAAAACCTAGCCACTAGAGCTACAATACATTGTAAACATGATGGATCAACTGGGACATAAAGCACAGCTACTGAATGGCAAAAAATGTTTTCCTAATAAACTAATTGGGCACATTTACTAAGGGTTGCACACTGCACTTTTGTCTGACTGTGCACGTTCGTCATGGCTAAAATGGCTTGCACAGGTATTTAAGAAGTGTGTGCACTGGGATTGTGCCGCCCTTGTGTGGCGCAGCTGCGCTGGCTTCCTTGCGACACAAATTGGGGGGTTTGCCGTCAGACTTTCCGACTGATTTGGACCGAGTGTCGTATTTAACTTTCAAATTGTGCCACAAGCCCTATGTTAAAGGTGCACCATAAAAAAGGATGGTGAACATTTATATCAGGAATATCATGTAACAAAAAGCTGAGTGTAATTATGGGTGTACATACATGGCAATTATCATGCTACTATTATCTGCAGTTATATAATATGGAAACACCATTGGTGGCTATAAATGTTCATGACAGTTCCCCCTGGCCGCCCTACATGCAGTCCTTCCTTTTCTTATCCATACTATTTGTGTTCTTCCTATCATTTCGGTACAAGTTATTCTTGTTTTCTCTTATCCATAGAATCTCGTTCCAGAACTGGTCAGACCTTTTCTTTAGATGTTTTTAAGCAAAGTCTAATCAGCGTGTTCTGTTCTTGAGTGCTTCGAGTGGATTGCATTTTGAGATAAAACTTTTGGATTTACATTCAACCAGACAACACTTAAGTGCAGTCTGTGATTTATATGCCTGTATCCTTGATTGTTCTTGACTTGGCTAGATGTTGTGAAAGGATGTTTTTCTAACAAGGTTACAATTCTGCTTTAGCTGTATTCTTTAGTCTTCTAGCCCTTTAGTTGTTGCAGAGTATGTTCTTGTATAGAATTTTTGTTTTGGCCACACCTAAAGTTATTGCTTCCTCTCATAAGTTTGTGTTGTTTTCAGCCTAAAGGGTTTCTACAATTGAATTTACATTTTTGTGGACCATATATTGAGAGTAACCATTCACCCAGCATTCACAGTGGGTGTATAAATTGCATTTCAAAGTGCAATGCAGAGGCTGTAGAGTGGAGATTGGCCTTATTGCATTGTGTTTAGAGATGAGCAGGTTGATCGAGATTCGGGTTTGACAGGTTTGTCTGAATTTTGTTACAAAATTTGCTTTGGGATCTGGACTTTGGGCCGAACTTTAAACCGAACACCACCCCATTGAAGTTGATGAGAATACAGATTTTAACACCCAAAGTGGCTATAAAATGGGAGTACTAATGACTAGCGGACTCGATGGAAATAACAGGGCAGTTGCCCTGCCCACAATGGGCTAGAGAAAATACGTGCACCAGGGCTTAATAGTACATCCCTAAGCCCCTAAAATGTTTCCACAGAAACACCTATGGTAATAAAGTATTAAAAAAAAAAAACACAAAAAAACCCACATATTTGGTATCAACGTGTCCGTAATAATCTGCATAATTAACCCCTTAAGGACCAGGCCCTTTTTCGTTTTTGCGTTTTTATTTTTCACTCCCCACCTTCAAAAATCTATAACTTTTTTATTTTTCCATGTACAGAGCTATGTGATGGCTTATTTTCTGCGTAACAAATTGCACTTCGTAGTGATGGTATTAAATATTCCATGCCGTGTACTGGGAAGCGGGAAAAAAATTCTAAATGCAGTGAAAATGATTAAAAAAACACATTTGCGCCATTTCTTGTGGGCTTGGTTTTTACAGCTTTCACTGTGCGCCCCAAATGACAGGTCTATTTCATTCATTGGGTCAATACGATCACGGGGATACCAAATTTGTATAGGTTTTATAATGTTTTCAGACATTTACAAAAATTAAAACCTCCTGTACAGAAAAAAAATTCTTCATTTTGCCGTGTTCTTGCGCTAATAACTTTTTCATACTTTGGTGTATGGAGCTGTGAGTGTCATTTTTTGCGACTTGTGATGTTGTTTTCAATGCTTCTATTTTTAGGACTGTGCGACCTTTTGATCACTTTTTATAGAATTTTGTCTATTTTTCAAAATGGCAAAAAGATGCCATTTGCGACTTCGGGCGCTATTTTCCGCTACGGGGTTAAAAGCAGTGAAAAAACGGTTATTATATTTTGATCGGGCATTTTCGGACGCGACGATACCTAATGTGTTTATGATTTTTACGGTTTATTTATATCAGTTCTAGGGAAAGGGGGGTGATTTGAATTTTTATGTTTTTTTAATATAATTTTTTTTTTTACTTTTTTTTATTTATTTTTTTTACTTTTTTTCAGACTCCCTAGGGTACTTTAACCCTTGGTTGTCTGATTGATCCTACCATATACCGCCATACTACAGTAGCTTTGCCGGCGGCGATCAAAGGGTTAACACCCGCGATCGGTGCAAGCGACGGGCGTTTGCTTCATTATGAAGCAAATGCCTGGTGAGTATGAAGAGGGCTCAGCCCGTGAGCCCTCTTCATACTCCCCCATGCGCAGTAAGACGTAAGGGTTCGTCTTATTGCGCTATGGGGTTAAACAAAATAATTAATCGTTATAAGACCCGTGCAATGCAACAATGCAACCCCCCCCCCCCCCAAAAAAAAATGCTCAGAAATAAAGATAATTTTTAATTAATACCCTTTAAAAAATGCTCTAAAAAGAGATTTAAAAATTGTTACGCACTCCAAAATAAAACCACTAAAAAGAACATTCTTCTCACAAAAAATAAGCTCTTAATCAGATTTGTCAGCCGAAAAATAAAAAAGTTTGAAATGCATTTGAAAAGACGGTGATGCAAAAATTAACAATATTTTATCCAAATTACTTTTTATTCAGTAAAATTGAGGAAAAAAATAAAAAATCGATATAAATGAGATATTTTCCTAATCGTGGCAACCCATAGAATAAAAATAATATACTATTTTTATGGTATGGTGAAAAGCCAAGAAAAAACAAAAAAACAAACCAACAAAGGGTAAATAAAATATCATTAATTAGCTATAGATACCCCAAAATTAAGTACCACACAAATGCTTCTCATGTGGCAAAAAATAAGCCACTATAGGTCGACATTAAAAAAAGAAAAAAAAAATGATAGCCTGTATAATTTGACAGCGCAAATCTGCTCTGGATGCCGCCTCCTTCCATCCTATGCCCAGTCATGTGCCAATACAGCAGGTTACAACCATATATGGGGTATTGATACACTTTGGAGAAATTGGGTATCAAACTTTGTGGGTATCAAGTCACATACAAAAACACTAAGACAATGGTGAAAAGGGCCGTGGTCAAACAAGACTAACTAAATAGTATTAGGTATACCAGAAAATTTTTTTAAGAGTGCCCTCGCAAATATGCGATTAAAAACCTAACCACCTGGATAGAGGGAAAGAAATTACTCTGTAAACATGATGTAAACAAATAACCTTTATTCAATTCCATAGATAAAATACCAATAAAAAGCCTCACAGGAGAGATACAAAGTAAAAGCGCACAGGAAATTAGTCCACAGGGAACAAATCATTTGGTAAGCAGAAAAATAGCAGCATAAATGTACTGTAGAACATATATGTAAACATCGACTTGCATATGTAAACAAGCATAAACAAAAATGGTCAGGTAACCAAGTACAACAGTATTACAGCAATTGGTAATCATTCAAATGCAAGAGGATGACCCTGTGGAACATGTTACCTGGCGTTACTGGCCCCCAACACGCGTTTCAACTCGCTGGTCTTTCTCAAGGGGTAGCATATCGGAACAGATTGGCTGGAGTTGGTTTTTATACCTGCAATCAGAGAACTGTGTGTAATAGACGGCCTCGGATTACCTGGGTTTTTGGCGTACGCTCAAACACATGTGTCCGTGTCGGAGGCGGGGTAGGGTGCGTGACGACAGGAGGGGCGGAGATGTAGTTCAGCCCCACGTGATCGCTCGGACCCGCCCCCTGCTCAGAGACACAGATACAGCGGTGAATCGAGCATGCGCACTAAGGTGAGTAAAGATCGCAGCCGCCGATGTGTGTGGACAATAGGGTATACACACTGCGGTACATGAGAGGTCATAAAAAAACGTGAAGAGAGATGAGGGAAACATGAGCCAACCAAACTTAACGGCTGTAGTAAAGTGTAGATGATGCATGGGTGTGGTGAGATATGCAAAAGGTGAATGGATGAGGTGCTGCAAAAGTGAAGGGATGATTTGGAGAGAATAGTGTATGTGGGGAAGTGGATTGGATAAACGGATTTGAGGAGTGTATGAAAAACAAGATTATATGTTAAATGTGCGGAATGCATGAACAAATATTAGTATGATGAAAAAGGGGGGGGGGGGGGGTTATTGCGGTGCCAGGTATCTGGGTGTTGAAGGAAACCTGTGAGGTGAGGGGCGAACCCAGTGGGTTATACGGGGATGCGTGCAAAGGTGCCAGTGAGAACACAAAACGTGCGTGAAAAAACAAAACAAAAAGCCACACAAAAGAACAGTGCAAAAACACATGTGAAGATGGTGTATGGTGAAAAGTTATTATACTTATCCTGAAAAGTTATTATACTTATCCTCGCCAGTAAGGAACAAATGCGGATGCAAAATACGAGTGTGGTCCAACAACCTAAATTTGACTAGTAAACAAGTAGACAAACACGTATATGCATTCATATAAACCTCTCTACCTCACACGTATTAAGTGACACCTATGAGAATTGGTCTATACCACCTTGCCAGAAGTTACCAATGAGTTGGAGAGAATACCTAGAATCATATAGCCTTACGTACAATGATAAAATTCCATAAAAAATGTTAAGAAGCCCCAAAAAGGGGACAAAATAGATCAAAACAGAATCAAATCACATGGCTCAGTGAACAGCGGCAAAAAACATGACTGGTATGGTGTGCAGAAAAACCCTATAGAAAAGCAGAGAAACCGAAGTTCTCGTTTAGACCCAGAGGATATACTGTGTTTAGTGTCAAGATCCATTTGGATTCGATTTGCAGAAGTCTTGATTTGAGGGCGCCACCCCTCATGTCTAGGTGCACGTGTTCAATGCCTCGAACCTGTAGTAACCTCGGATTACATCCATGAAATTTCTTGAAATGACGGGGAATTGGTTTGAGTTTATCAATTTGAGATGAGTCCACAGATGCTGCTTTTGCAATATTGTTGACATGTTCCCTGACCCTCACGCGAAGTTCGCGAGTCGTCATGCCGATATAGATCTTGCGGCATGGACAACAGGCGAAATACACTATACCTTTTGTGTCGCAGGAAATTGTCCATGTAATTTTGTATTCTTTTCCACCTCTAAGGTCAGAGAAAACTGTAGCATGTTGCATATTTGGACAGGATATACACCGACCACAGGCCCCATCTAGGTTTGGGGGCCCCAAAAACAGGTAACTGAGATTTCACGGGAGGGAAGTAGCTTTTAACTATCAGATCACGGAAGTTTGGGTGCAGTTGGGTGCAGTTGCCGGATATTCAGTGATTATTTGCCTGAGAATAGGGTCAGACAGAAGTATAGGCCAGTACTTTTTCAAAATCGCCATCATTTTTTCCCATCGACTGTGAAAAGGAGTGACTAGATGTGGCGGTTGTACTCGCTTCTCGCTGTTTTCGGATATAGAAGAGTGGCCCGATCAGTATATTTGGCCCTTCTATAGGCTTTCTTGATTGAACGCTTGCTGTAACCTCGATCGGTGAAATGTTGTAATTCCCGGGCTTGTCCTTAAAAACTGCCCGGTGGGAATAGCATTCAGGACGCGTTTGGGATGCGCTGAGGAAAAGTGCAAATAGGAATTAACAGAAGTGGATTTCCTAAACACATTCGTATGCAAAAAGCCCCTTGAGTCTCTATCAACCCTGACATCCAAAAAATGGACCGAACCATTGTCACAATCATATGTCAATCTGATGTTGCGAGGTGTTGTGGTTGAGTCCGTCAATAAAGGTCTTGAGGTGTGACCGAGACCCCCGCCAGATGAACAAGATGTCATCTATGTACCGGACCCACATCGGGATACGGCACACAGATGCATCATCAGACAAAAATAGTCCCCTCTCCCACAGCCCCAGGAACAAGTTGGCATATGAGGGGGCACATGGTGCCCCATAGCCGTTCCCTGGAGCTGCAGGTAGAAGGAACCATTGAAGGAGAAAAAGTTTTGGCTAAGGATGAATTCAAGCAGGGTCAAGATAAATGTCTGTTCAAGGGCTGTGTAGTCTGTCATCTGTAAAAAATACATGATCGCCTCCAAACCGTCACTGTGCTTGATGGAGGTATAAAGTGACTCCACGTCACAAGTCACCAGTATATCCTCAGGGTCTAACTGGACCCCATCAAGACGTCGAAGGAGATCCGTAGAGTCCCTCAAATACGACGGTAGATTCTGAACCATCGGTTGGAGTATAGAATCAAGGTATTTGCATGTGTTGTCTGTTAAATTGCCTCTTCCCGAGATGATGGGCCTTCCAGGAGGAACTGATGCATCCTTATGCACTTTCGGAAGTAGGTATAACGTAGAGATGGTTGGGTCTTTTGTAATTAATGGGTATCAAATTTTAACCCCTATAAAACATGTAAAAGGTTAACAAACTTTTTAGAAGTGCTTTTTCATATGTTGGGGTTAATTGAGGGTAGTTTCCATAATGGGGTAATTTACGAGTCTATTGTTTGGTTTTGGCAATTTTCCAAAAAATCTAAAAAATAGTATCCAAATTCTAAGCCTCATAACATTCTAGTAAAATATGTGAAATCTTAAAAAACCATGCCAACATAAAGTAGACATTTGGGACATAAGTTAGTCATTACACCCAAATTAATTCTTAACTATCTGCTTCAAAAGTAGAGAATTTAAAACTTTGAAATTAAAGATTTTTTAAAATTTTTTGCCAAACTTATTTTATTTAATAACTAAACAAAAAAGATATCATCCACATTGTTAAACTTATTGGAAGTACAATATGTCATGGTAATCTCAAAATCCCCTGGATATGTTGAAGGGAACCTACCACCCCGATTCTACCTATAAAGGTAGAAGGGGTGGTAGGTGGATGAATGGGACATGAGGATAGCCCTTTTTTGGGCTAATCCTCACGTCCCGGCTATCCTGTAGAAATCTTTATTGTAGGTATATGTAATTTTTTTTTAATGCGGCTACTGGTGTGTGGAGTAGAAGGACATGAGGCTACTAGTCGCGGCAATCCACGCCCCAGTAGCCACATTACTCCGCCTACCATTTAATCTTCGGCGCACAGCTCCACATAGCTGCGCGCCCTCATCCTAGTCCCCTGCGTTCTGCGCATACGCAGAAAGCAGGCTGCGCGGCTCCGGGGCCGGAGCTACTGCGCATGCGCAGAAGGCCGCAGATGCTGGGGGACTCGGACAAAGGCGTGCAGCTACGAGGAGCTGTGCGCCGAAAATTAAATGGTAGGCGGAGTAACGTGGCTACTGGGGCGTGGAGTAGCCGTGACTAGTAGCCTCATGTCCGGCTACTCCATGCCCCAGTAGCCGCATAAAAAAATTTACATATGCCTGCAATAAAGATTTCTAAACGATAGCCGGGACGTGAGGATTAGCCCAAAAAGGGCTATCCTCACGTCCCATTCATCCACCTACCACCCCTTCTACCTTTATAGGTAGAATCGGGGTGGTAGGTGCCCTTTAAAGCATTCCAAAGCTATAACCACTTATAGTGACATAGGGCAGATTTGAAAAATGGGTCTGTGCCCTGGAGGCCAAAATAGGAGTTAAAAGTCCTGAAGGGTTAAAAGAATAACAATGTAAACAAAGAGAAAATCATAAAAAAAATATGTCCCAGGGGACATAAAGGGGTTCTGGAAGTTCAGAACCAGTTTTCTTTCTATGGTAAAAAGAAGCAATTGGAAAACCACAGATCCGTCCTCTCACTGCGGCTTAAGATGCTGTGGGTGTTTTGTCCCATTTAGTCATTCTCATTGTGGTAATAGAAGCAATGGGAAAAGCACAAACCCTTTATCTCACTGTGTTTAAAGGTGCTCTGGGTGTTCAGACCCAGTTATTCTCTCTGTGGTAAAAAAAAGCTATAGAAAAACCACAAATCCTTCCTCTCACTGTGGTTAAAGGTGCTGTGGGTGTTTTGTGCTTTTCCCATTGCTTCTACTAACACTATGAGATTGACTAAATGTGACAAACTCTTTCTCTCACTGCGGTCAAAAGCTTCAAAGTTTTAGGAATGCTGTCATGGGTGCCCCGTGAACCTCCGTGTGCACCAGCACACGTACCTGCCCTGGCTCCAGAGGCGGTCCCTGCAATGTCCGCGATCCAGCGTGCGCTCCTGAGTTGTAGGGCGCGTGCGCTTCGGCTCTATAAAATTTAAATTGTCAGTGTGCCGCTTATTGGTGTTGGCCAGCTGCCACCCCTGATAAGTTCCAGCCCCTTCCTATAGCCCCTGCCAGATCATTGTGCCTCACAGCCTTAGAAATAGCTCCCCAGCGATATTCCTGCATTCCTGTATCTCCTGCATTCTTGTGTCTTCCCTGCATACCTGCTCCCATGTGTTCCTGCTCCTGAGTTCCCGTGTCCTGCCTTCCTGTGTGCCTGTGTTCCCGTTCCCATCTGCCTGGACCCCGGATTAGACTTAACGTTGCATCTCTGCCTCCTGCCCTGACCACGAGACTGTCTTCTGCTAAGGTACCTTGGCTAGTCACACCTGTGGAACGACCTAATGGTACCCTGCCTCAGCAAGTTCATCCTGCTTTGCAGCCAGCTCTGGTGAAGACCAGGTTCCACTTAGACATTGGACCCAGGTGTCAGCTAGTACCACCTCCCGCGGTGGTAGAGGAGATCCACTATCACCAATCCTGACAAATGCAGCAACAAAAAATTTTTATTTGAAATTCCTGGAATGCAGAATGTAAAATTTAAAAATGAAGTTTCCAGAATGTGGAATAAAAAAATTTCACGTTGAACTTCTGGGAAGGTGGAACTGAAAAATTAGAATTTGAAGTTCTGGGGTTAAGAATTTGATTTTTCAATTTGAAGTTTTGAGAATTCAGGTTTGAAAAAGGTGACATTCAGGAGATGTAAAACTTATTCACACAATGGCAAATGCAAGTATGGGGGGGGTGGTAATGTGCATGGGGGGGTGGTAATGTGCATGGGGGGTGGTAATGTGTATGGAGGGTGGTAATGTGTATGGGGGGGTGGTAATCTGTATGGGGGGGGGGGTGGCAGGTTAGTGCCAGTGCTAGTGCTTAGAAATTCCCTTATCCCAGAATATTTCTATGTAGTAGTAGGTGGGCCCCCAAAATCTATTTCAATGGTGGGCCCCAGGTACCCCAGTCCGACCCTGGTGGCCATGCTGGTCTTCCTCCAGTGTTGGTGAATTCCTCCTCCTCCTCATGCTGCCACTAAGCTCTCAATGTAGGATGGGAACTGCATCAGTAGTGCCTTCACCAATGTGTGCTAGTACTCTCTCATTTTAATCTCACACTCTAGTATTAGAATGAAGAATACTATGCTACACTTGTAGCCCGGATCCAGCAGGATGGCAACCCAGTATTCAGCACAACTCGAGCAACACAATCCCCGCCGCAAACCCCGACAAGTCGGAAAACCCTACGAAAATGCGGCCGCGGGACCCTTAGTAAATAAGCCCCAATGTGTTTGTTGTGCCTGGTGCTGGACTCACTCTTTTCTATACTGTAAGCACAAACGCTACACCTGCTTGCCCCCTGCTGGCATTTATCAGTAAAATACTTGAAATCATCTCTGATTTTTTTTCATTTCTTATGACTTACAGAGAACACGCAACAAGTTTACATTGTTAACACATTAAACTTTGTGTAATCAAACTTTTGGCTGCCTTTTTCTTCAATTTTTTGAGGCTTTTTGGTGCTTGTGCTCATTTGCAAATTTTTTTGTACTTGTAACAGTCTCCTTTCAAAGTTCGCCATTGTCTAGTTTTTTTGCAATCTTCCCTAAATGATCACCTGAATCCAGATGTAAAAGTTGCAACTTTTTTTTTAAAAAAGTCTCAAAAAACCTCACAAACTTTGGTGCAAATCAAAGCATAGAAATTAGCCTAGAGCTGACTTTTGGATAGTTTTTCCGAGTTTTGTTTTAAAAAGTCGTCACATGTATCAATAGGGAAAAAATGCTAAGAAAAGCCAGCAGAAAAGCCAAGAAAAGTCCCAAAACACAGATGGATAAAGCCAGACCTATGATACATGTTTTGCTTTATTTTGTCCATGCACTTATAAAAATACATATAATTGTTTTTTTTCTCCTTTTTATTGTGCTGTTTTTTTTGCTATCTCTTTTCCGTGCTGCCCCATCTGTGCCCTATGCATTTTACCAGTTCTTCTCATTGTGCTGCCACCATGGTGGCCCTGACTTTTTGTTCCTATAATGGTAGGGTTCTTAAAGCATAACTTTAAAGTTTATAAAGTGTTTTCTATAGCTGCAATAGCTAAAAACTTACATTTTTCCAATGCACATTCATTACCTTATTGCAGCCGTTTGTCTGCTAATGCTTTGCTTTCTGCCTGTCTCAGCCCCTCTTCCTACAGTCTGCCTACTGTCTGCTCTTATGCCCCCACACATAGTCCACCACCTTCACTGCCGCTAGTCTTTTTATTAAAGAATCTGGTATCATTCACTAGTTATGCACACCACCCTCTTCGCTCTAGCCTTTGAAAATCGGGTCTGTAAGAAGAAAGGGGGTCTTAAAGGGGTTGTCCAAGAGCTATGAAAATTAACTAAAGGTGGCCGGAGGGGTCGGATTAAAAAAATAAAGAACTACTTACCTTTCGGTGTTGCTCCGGTCCGGGCGCCATGTAAACTAACATGGCCGCCGAAGCAGTGCTGGACTCCGCTTCCGGACGGACCCGACAACCTTCAACAACAATGTTGTGAATAGGGTCGGATAGGCATGCCTGGCCACGGCCGGCCGAAAACTAGTTCTGCGTCTGTTGTGTTTCCTGGTTCTGCATGTCAGCAGCTACATCTTTGTAAAAGCAAATTATGAATTGTGAACAAAATATAGCAAATGATATCTCAACAGGAGTTGGCCAGTGACCTTAAAGGGGTATTCTCACCTGGGCATACACATTCAGTTTGATAAATCTGCCATATATAAACATTTCTTCAATTAGATGTAAAAAAAATATTCCTGTGTGAAGATAATTTCTCATGAATATAGTCATTTTGTCCCTTAGAAACGAGATGGCTTCCTCGGATACGGCCACGTCTGCTGGAGGGATTGCACAAAGAAACAAATTGTTTTTGTATATGAAATATCCGGGATTTACTACATGTCCCGCAGCCGTCCTGTGGTAATGATTTCTGAATCCAGGAGGTCAGACAAGACTCAATAGCTCATGTCTGGCCACCGCTGCCAGAGTGTGACGTGGTCGTAACTGAGGAAGCTATCTCATTCTAAGGGACAGAATGGCTACATTTATGAGAAATTATCTTCACACAGGAACATTTTTTTTAATAACATCCAATTGAAGAAATGTTTATAAATGGTAGATTAGTGAAACTGAATGTGAATGCCCAGGCGAGAATACCCCTTTAAGTTGAAAATAGATATGTGTGGTCACTTTAAATAAATCAACCGGGGAAAATAACAAAAAAAGCTACAAATACTCACCTCCGCTCCTCTTCATCTTCATCCCAGCAATGTCCGTCACTTGTCTTGTCATGACGGCGTCGCCTAGAAAAGTAACTTATAATTATCATCACAGACCGTGTGATGTCACATACCTCTCTCAGAGAGGAAGGTGGCATGGGTGTTCATAATTAGTAGCCTGGAGCGCCGGACTTCTTGTCCCCAGGCTCCGTGCTGCTAAATATAGGTTTGTTTTCTAGGTGATTGTGGCGTATCAAACTTAAGGACAGACAGCGCAGGGATCAAGGTGAAAAGGAGCGAGGGTGAGTATTTGTAATTTTTTGTTATTTTCACTAGTTGGGATAAGGCTACTGCCTTGGACACCCCTACCTTACTCTCTTAAGGGGCATCTAAAACAGGGATCAAGGATTGTAAACCAAGCACACTGACATACGGTTGTGTGCCCCCTGTGGCAAAGTCCACTCATCTTTAAGCTTCTTGTGCCCTTGTTTTTATGAAAAAAATTCTTAAAAGTTATGCTAATAAGCCTGGTGAGCTCCAGGCTCTATTAACACCTATGAAACTCTGAGGCCCTGCCGCTCATTTTCATAATTTTAAAAGCCTTTTTTGTGTAAAAACCAGGGCATTAGAAGCTAAAAGAAGAGCAGGTCCTGCCAGAGGGGGCACACCCATATGTAAGTGCACTTACAATCCTTGATCCTGATGGTAGATTTCCTTTAAGACATTTTAGAAGACAAACATGGGAATGTATGTGAAATGTTATGTAGCCTGAATGGGGCAGAAACCAGGAGATTCACTATAAATGAATTCTGATAGAAAGGGCTAAGAAACCCTTTTGAACACCTGCTATGTGTGCTTTTTTGTTTCTTCCCAGACATTAACTCCCCCTACTGTCCCCTATGTATACTGTTGGGGAGGCTGTGTATACTGGAGGGGAGGCTGTGTATACAGGGAGGCTATATATACAGAGTAGGCTGTTTATACAGGGGAGGCTGTGTATACTAAGGAGGTTGTGCGTTATAGGGGGACGCCTGTGTATACAGGGGAGGATGTGTGTACTAAGGGGAGTCTGTTTATTATAGGGGGGGCGACTGTGTATACAGGGGGATGTGTATACTAGGGGAGTCTGTATATACAGGAGAGAAGCTGTGTATACAGAGGGGAGGCTGTGTATACAGAAGGGAGTATGTGTATTACGGGGGGGGGGGGGCTGTTTATCACAGGGGAGGCTGTGTATAATGGGGGAGACTGCTGTGTATTACAGGGGAAGGCTGTGTATTGCTGGGCGGAGGCTGTGTATTACTGGGGAAGGTCAAATTAAGGCACCTACTAAATTGTGGTTGTTGTGTATACTATAATTTATTCAGGTGACTATATAAAGAATGTTTTATGTGGGGAATAGTGTGTTTAGTCATGTTGTGAGGATAATATATGTTAGGAACACGCTCCTTTATAATGTACGTGGCTGTGGAACTTTTATGGGCGCAGTGTGGATTTGTGCTGTATAGAGCTGAAGATGTTTGACTGTTAATTCAGCATAGAAAAAACATGGCCAGGGGAAATCATAAACAAGTCCTCTACCTGATGGAGCAGATCACCACCTTTAAGGTACTACATACTAGATGTCACTAATGTCTGTGTCACTGACTGACTACTAGTGTGTAAGGTAGCATCATCAGGTGTGTGGGGGGGCTGCAGCATTTTCTAGTTTTGCCTCAGGCAGCAAAAAGGCTAGAATCGGCACTGGTCTATCTGTGTAAGAGTACCTCCCAACTTTTGGGTTAGAGAAAGAGGGACAAAAGTCCACTTTTTCCTAAACCAAGCCCATGCCGCCCCTTTCCCACCCCTAAACATAGTATGATATCTTCCTTGATGGCTCCCACATAGTAAAATGCACCCTTCCTGTGGCAAACCCCCCCTGTGGAGCCGTATAATACCCCATGATGCAACTTAGGAACATATAATGCCCCCTCTTTAATTTTATCCTCCCTTTATGTTTGTTCCCCAACTTCTATTGTGGCTTCCTATCCTCCATACCCCTTATTGGGGGACACTGTCCTTTCTCATAATGTGGTCCCCTGTCCTCTCTCATATTGTGCCCCCCTCCTCTCATATTGTGACCTCCACCATGATATTGTGGCCCCCTCTCCTAATACTGTGACCCCATCTGTGACCCCCTCTCCTCATACTGTGGCCCCATGTCCTCTCTCATACTGTGGCTCCCTTCTCGAATATTGTTGTTCCCTCTTCTCATATTGTGACTCCCTCCTCTCATATTGTGCCCCCTTTCTCTCATAATGTGCCCCCTCCTCTTGTATTGTAACCCCCTCTTCTTATAATGTGCCTCCCTGTCCTCTCTCATACTGTGGTCCCCTCCTCTCATACTGTGACCCCCTCCTCTCATATTGTGGCCCCTTCTCTGATATTGTGGCACCCTCCACTTATATTGTGGCCCCTCCTCTCCGACTGGACTAATTTGATTTTATAATCCACCTACCCTCCATCAGTAGGTTTTTTAATATAATTTTTTTTTTTACTTTTTTTACTTTTACTATTTTTCATCCTTAATCCTAGGTTGTCTGATCGATCCTACCATATACTGCCATATTACAATATGGCAGTATATGGCCATCTTTTTGAGCTTTGCCGGCAGTGATGAATGGGTTAACACCTGCTATTCCTCCTAGCAATATGCAGCAAAGACTTACCGGGTATGGAAAGGGCTCAGCCTGTGAGCCCTCTCCATGCACCCGCACCCGACGTGTTATGTACTATTACGTCACACGTCGGAATTGGTTAACAGGGGACATCGCTTCTTATATTGAGTCTGGCCTGAGGAGGTCACTCATTGGCTGAATACTGTTGTACAGACTTTCCATGTCAGTAGACACTACCGTATTTTTCGGACTATAAGACGCACTGGACCATAAGACGCACCTAGGTTTTAGAGGTGTAAAAATAAGAAAAAATGTGTTTTTCCCCAAATAGTGTGCTAAAATATTTAATACAGTAACAGTAAAGTAGCAGCGCCTTACGGGCGGTGCAGCCATGTTTCTCTTTGGAAAGGGGTAGGGGTGAGCAGCCCTCACCCCCTCCTCCTCTCCCGGGCATCAACGTGTGCCCGCCGTGCTATGTACGTGCTACGTTCATGTGAATGTAGCCTAAGGGGACTGTGTATGGGATACTTTTATTAGGGGTCATTGTGTGACATTTGGTGAAGTTTTAATAGTGTACTGTGTTCAGGAAGAATTAATGGGGAGACTTTATTAGGGGACATTTTATGGGACACTGTTACCTGGTGCTGAAGGATGACTCCCGTGCTGACAGTACAAGTGTTCTGTCAGATTCAGCACTATACAGAACACTTGGTGGTTGCTAGGTGTGTGGTTCCTTTGACCCAACACTGATGGGCTAGCACCAAGCTCAGCCAACCAGTGTTGGGGGCAGAATTAGTGATGGGAATTATGGCTCTTTAGATAGATTTATGCTGGCACGTAGTCAGAGGGTCTCAAGAGTTACCAGGGCTGTATATGTGACAATGGTCACAAGAGCTTACAATCTATGAGGAGGAGGGGCACTGACGGTGACAATGCTTGTACAATGGTCAAAAGAGCTTACAATCTATGAGGAAGAGGGGCACTGGCGGTGACAATGCTTGTACAATGGTCACAAGAGCTTACAATCTATGAGGAGGAGGGGCACTGGCGGTGACAATGCTTGTACAATGGTCACAAGAGTTTACAATCTATGAGGAGGGGACACAGGAGCTTACAATCTATGAGGAGGGGACACAGGAGATGACAATGCTTGTACAATGAACACAAGAGCTTACAATCTATTAGGAGGAGGGGACACAAGAGGTGACAGTGCTTGTACAATGGTCACAAGAGCTTACAATCTATGAGGAGGAGGACACAAGAGGTGACAATGCTTGTACAATGGTCCCCAGAGCTTACAATCTATGAAGAGGAGGACACAGGAGGTGACATAGACTGTAAGCTTCTGTGACCTTGTACAAGCACTGTTTGGGAATTGTTCAGTTTCACACACCTGTGAGCACAGCACAGCGGGCACAGGAGCAGAGACTCCAGTACTGGTCACAGGTCCTGTCCCCTCTTTAGTGGTATTTGATGCCCCTGCAGCACGAGCAGCTGGGACTCTGGCAGAAGACAGTGACCTGTCCAGCATCAGTCACAGTGAGAGCTCCGTGCTGAGGGGGCGTGGCTTCTGCTTCCCTTCATCAGATAACCTGGAAGTGGTGTCACAGTCTGTGTGCCCTGCATGAGCTCCGCTGCTCATAGAAACTAAGAGGCAGCAGCTGTGTGTGGAGCCGAGCTCAGCACTGCCCCTGCGCTTACTGCCATGTGCCGTCCTCCATTCTCTCCTGCAGTGGATGGCTGAGACGCCGGCACTCTCCACTGTACATTCGGACTATAAGACGCACCACAGTTTTTTCCCCATCTTCTGGGGAAAAAATGTGCGTCTTATAGTCCAAAAAATAGGGTAATTTACAACCTTTCTGCAAATCAAGATACATTAATGCAAACAGAAAATCATACAGCATTTCACAGATATAATTCCAACCTGTCTCTATCAGTCCTGGTGTGCACAATTTCAGTTGCCCCTGGTTTTCTGATTTTAGGCTTGTTAGACATCTTGTCTGAAGCTGTGGAGCTGAGCTCTTCTCTGCTCCCTAACTCTAGCCCCCATCCTTACCTTTGAGGAGGAGCTTGCACTAATACACAATAAATTCCTGCCAGCAAACAACAGCAGCAGCCAGAGGAGAACTACAAGCTACAGGCAGGTAAATTTTTTTTATCCGGGAGAGGGAAGCACATCTGATGTAGCAGAGCTGACTGTGTTAGGGTGCGTTCACACGTTGCAGTCAAAACTGCATTGCAATCAGCTTTGAGGTGGTTTTAGGTGCAGTTTTGTCAATTTCACAGGTTAAAGACATGAACTGAACGGGTGAATTTGATTTTGCAGGAGAAAGCTGTTCCACAAATTTCATTCACCTGTTGATTTGATGTCTTTCACTTGTTAAAATAAGTAATACCACCTAAAACCAACCCAAACCTAATTGCGATGCAGTTTTAACTGCAACGTGTGAATGCACCCTTATTGTGTGTAATATACACTCACCGGCCACTTTATTAGGTACACCTGTCCAACTGCTCGTTAACACTTAATTTCTAATCAGCCAATCACATGGCGGCAACTCAGTGCATTTAGGCATGTAGACATGGTCAAGACAATCTCCTGCAGTTCAAACTGAGCATCAGTATGGGGAAGAAAGGTGATTTGAGTGCCTTTGAACGTGGCATGGTTGTTGGTGCCAGAAGGGCTGGTCTGAGTATTTCAGAAACTGCTGATCTACTGGGATTTTCACGCACAACCATCTCTAGGGATTACAGAGAATGGTTCAAAAAAGAAAAAACATCCAGTGAGCGGCAGTTCTGTGGGCAGAAATGCCTTGTTGATGCCAGAGCTCAGAGGAGAATAGGCAGACTGGTTCGAGCTGATAGAAAGGCAACAATGACTCAAATCGCCACCCGTTACAACCAAGGTAGGCAGAAGAGCATCTCTGAACGCACAGTACGTCGAACTTTGAGGCAGATGGGCTACAGCAGCAGAAGACCACACCGGGTGCCACTCCTTTCAGCTAAGAACAGGAAACTGAGGCTACAATTTGCACAAGCTCATCGAAATTGGACAGTAGAAGATTGGAAAAATGTTGCCTGGTCTGATGAGTCTCGATTTCTGCTGCGACATTCGGATAGTAGGGTCAGAATTTGGTGTCAACAACCTGAAAGCATGGATCCATCCTGCCTTGTATCAACGGTTCAGGCTGGTGGTGGTGGTGTCATGGTGTGGAGAATATTTTCTTGGCACTCTTTGGGCCCCTTGGTACCAATTGAGCATCGTTGCAACGCCACAGCCTACCTGAGTATTGTTGCTGACCATGTCCATCCCTTTATGACCACAATGTACCCAACATCTGATGGCTACTTTCAGCAGGATAATGCGCCATGTCATAAAGCTGGAATCATCTCAGACTGGTTTCTTGAACATGACAATGAGTTCACTGTACTCAAATGGCCTCCACAGTCACCAGATCTCAATCCAATAGAGCATCTTTGGGATGTGGTGGAACGGGAGATTCGCATCATGGATGTGCAGCCGACAAATCTGCGGCAACTGTGTGTTGCCATCATGTCAATATGGACCAAAATCTCTGAGGAATGCTTCCAGCACCTTGTTGAATCTATGCCACGAAGAATTGAGGCAGTTCTGAAGGCAAAAGGGGGTCCAACCCGTTACTAGCATGGTGTACCTAATAAAGTGGCCGGTCAGTGTACAACTCATGAATCTTATCATCTCATCTCTGACTTGTTCTATCTCTCTTTCTATGCCTCAAATACTTTGAATGTTCGGAAGGTAAATGAAAGTGTATATAAACCATGAACCCTGATAATCTAACCACATTCTAACCACAGTTTTATACTATAAGAACATGCACAGTCCGACAAAAGATTGCGGATCGTACTAAGGGTCGAGGATTTCACTTTTGTTGGACTGTTCACCTTTCTTGGGGATTGCATGGCTTGGACAGGTATTTAACAGGTGTCTGTGCTGGGATTGCGTCACACACGATCAGATTTTGGCGCAGCTGCACTGGCTTCCCTTGCGACAAATTGGGGGGCGTGTTGTCGGGGGCCATCTGATTCGGACTGAGAGTGGGATTTTACTTTCAAATTGTGTTGCAAGGGGGCCTGCAAAATAGTGAAAGTAAAAATTTGGTATCCCCTCCCAAAGAATAAAGTAGACCTGTCATTTGGGGTGCACAGTAAAAGCCGTAAAATCCAAGCCCACAAGAAAACGCCGCAAATGCGCTTTTTTCACCATTTTCACTGCATTTGGATTTCTTTCCCAATTCCCAGTAAATGGCATGAAATATTCAATACCATCACTATGAAGTGCAATTTGTTACGCAGAAAACAAGCTTCACAGAGGTCTTTACGTGTAAAAATAATAAAGTTATTGAGTTTTGAAGGTGGGGAGTGAAAAATGGAAATGATAAACAAAAAGGGCCAAGTCGTTAAGGGGTTAATTACCTTTCTGCTCTGCTGTACATGTGCAATGCAGAGAAAGAATAGGTTGATACTGCCTACTTCGTAAGGGAAAAAGCTTCAATAACACTTCTGGAAGAAAACAACTTCATACTGCCTTCTACGGTATCTACAAAATAAAACTACTACAATACATCTACCCATATACAAGATAACTACTTTAATACTACCCCCCTATGCACAAGAATATACTACTAAAATACTGCCCCCTATGTACAAGAATATACTACTATAATACTGCCCCTATATACAGGAATATAACTACTATAATACTGCCCCCTATGTACAAGAATATAACCACTATAATACTGCCCCCTATGTACAAGAATATACTACTATAATACTGGCCCCTATATACAGGAATATAACTACTATAATACTGCCCCCTATGTACAAGAATATAACTACTATAATACTGCCCCCTATGGACAAGAATATATTTATTATATTTTTATGTGGTGTAAACTGGTGGTAAAGTGGTGTTTTGTACATTTGGACGCTATATTTTATTATGGGGTTTACCGACGGGAACAGCCGTTTTTGTATTTTAATGGGTCAGGCTTTTTGGGAAGTGGCGATGCCTAACATGTTTGAAAAAGACCTAAAAATTAAAAAAAATACCCCCCTTTCCCGAGAACTGATATAAAAATAAACAGTAAAAATTTCAGTTTAATCTGAACGTTTCTACCATACACTGCAATACTACTGTCTTGCAGTATATGGCATTTTTGATTTCAATGTGCCACTGGCATATTGTAACTTTTCTGCAGAAATCATGCAGCCTTGGGTTTTACAAAAACCAGAGGCTGTCATAGCAACCAATCGTCACTTCCCGATGACATCAAAAACAAAAGTGAAGTGCCTACGTGCCGTTTGATTGTGACAGTCGCTGGCAGTAAGCAAAGGGTTAACACCAACGATTGGTGCTAGCACTGTTCCAGCGTATTAGAGGTGGGTGTTTGCTGCAATATGCAGCAAACCCCATGTCTGTATGACAAGGACTGATGTAAGCCCTCTTCATACATCATACCACGTCATACTATTACAGCGCAGAGCGCTATGATAATAGATAGTGCCAACCTACTGTAATAATAATAAATAACATTTTTATTTTAAATAGTGACCACCCCTGCACATACAATTAATGGTACAAAGAGTGCAACCCAATTATTAATATTATTTAGAAGTTTACCCTAGCAGTGCTGTTGTCACTGCCTCTCCCGCTACTGGCTGTCTCCATGCTCCCGCACGGGTTGCTGTTTTCTGCCACGGCCCCAGCTGTGCCCATGCCAACACATCACAGCGCAGCACAGCACATAGTGTTCGTGCATGCTGATGCTCCTCTCTGCTACACAGGTCGCACCATGACAACAATGGCACGGCCTGTGTAGCCACCAGGACCACAAGCGGTGCTGCACTGTGTCTGTGTGTTAAACAATTGTAACCAGCCTAGTTTTTGAGAGTCCAGGATAGGGAGTGGCCCCAGACTGGCCCCAACCAGCCCCAGACCAGGCAGACCACCAAGAGGAGTCCCGGTGGGTTGAATGGCCAGTCTGCCCCTGAGCTTGTCTCTCTCTCTCTATGTGCTCCCTGCACTCTAGCCCAGCCCCCCTGCCAACCATGACGGAGATCACACTGACACATACACTGACTTCTGCAGCAGCCTGAGGAGAACTACAAGCTACAGACTGATAAATTCTTAATCTAGTGAGGTACAGCAGGAAGGCACAGCATATCTAGTGTGTTGTGGAAAAGCAGAGATGTAGGAGAGCTGAGTGTGTCATTGTAATAGGCATCTCATGGATCTCATCATCACTGATTTGTCTCATTTCTCTCGTCAGATCTTGTCAGTATCTCTGTGTCAGATACTAGTACAATGTTCAGAAGCTAAATAAAAGTGTATATAAACCTGGTTTTCCCATGAAAGACAATTCTCAAATTTCAATCCCCTAGTGATTTTGACAAAATAAAGATACTATTTAAAGAAAACAATGCAACAATTGATATAACCATATTGTTATATGTTATTTGTTGGAAATTAAAAAACAATTTTAAAAAAGATAATATGTATCCCTTTACTTCACAATTTTACTCAGTTTTATTGCTGTTTTAGCTTGTATCACTCAGGGATGGTCAGTGTAAAATTCCAGAGAGTCTGTGGGGACTCTCTAAATAGAAACATTATGATTAGAGATGAGCGAACATACTCGTCCGAGCTTGATGCTCGTTCGAGCATTAGCATACTCGAAACTGCTCGTTGCTCGGACGAATACTTCGCCCGCTCGAGAAAATGGCAGCTCCCGCCGTTTTGCTTTTTGGCGGCCAGAAACAGAGCCAAGCACAAGCCAGGAGACTCTGCACTCCACCCAGCATGACGTGGTACCCTTACACGTCGATAGCAGTGGTTGGCTGGCCAGATCAGGTGACCCTGGGATAGACTAGCCGCTGCCCGCGCTGCTCGGATCATTCTGTGTCTGGATGCCGCTAGGGAGAGAGCTGCTGCTGGTCAGGGAAAACGTTAGGGTGTTCTATTAGAATAGTGTTAGGCAGGAGTGATTCAACAAGAACCCAACAGCCCTTCTTAGGGCTACAATAACGTTATACTTTTTTTTTTTTTGTTTGCTTGTGGCTGGGCTTGCTGGCACTAGTAGTGCAGCTAGTACCATATTGTGAGGAATTTGCAGGGGGACTTGCTACCGTTGTGTTTAGCTCTTAGTGACACACATATCCACCTCAAACACCAAAGTGGGAAAATTTATTAGGGGTTTGATTTCAATTAGGCACAGTCTGCCAGTTTCTTTTTATTTTACGTTTATTTTTTCATAACTCAGCGTCATCTCATCGGTGTGCTTTCATACTTGGCTAGAAAATAGCCAAAGGAGAATCCAAACGGCTTACTTACGCCTACAATAGCGTTATATATATTTTATTTCTGGTTGATCTGCTGGTGGCTGTCCTTGCTGCAGTGCATATACTAGCCAATTGTGAGGAATTTGGAGTGAGACTTGCGACCGCTGTGTTTAGCGCTTAGTGACGCACATATCCATCGCAAAGACCGAAGTGGGAAAATTTATTAGGGGTTGGATTTCAATTAGGCACAGTCTGCCATTTCCTTTTTATTTTACGTTTATTTTTTCATAACTCAGCGTCATCTCATCAGTGTGCTTTCATACTTGGCTAGAAAATAGCCATAGCAACAGGATAGCATTGTTTGGTTTTAAAAACTAAAAAACACAAAAAAAAACTAAAAAACACAAAAAAAAGTTAAAAAAAAAAATTAAAGTTATATAACTTTCATTTTCAAAATGTTTAACCCGAGGGCTAGGGGTAGAGGACGAGGACGAGGGCGGGGACGTGGGCGTCCATCTACTGCAGGGGTCAGAGGCCGTGGTCCTGGGTGGGGTGAGACACCACCTGCTGATGAGGGAGCAGGGGAACGCCGCAGAGCTACACTCCCTAGGTTCATCATGTCTCAAGTTACTGGGACTCGTGGTAGAGCACTGTTGAGGCCAGAACAGTGCGAACAGGTGATGTCGTGGATTGCCGACAATGCTTCGAGCAATTTGTCCACCAGTCAGTCTTCCACGCAGTCCACCCATGTCACCGAAATCGGCACTCCTCCAGCTCCTGCACCTCAGTCTGCCCCCTCCCAGGAAAATTTGGCATTTGAACCGGCATACTCTGAGGAACTGTTTTCTGGACCCTTCCCACAGTCACAAACCACTTGTCCGGTTGCTGCTGAGCAATTTTCCGATGCCCAGGTTTTCCACCAGTCGCAGTCTGTGGGTGATGATGACCTTCTTGACATAGTGGAAGAAGTGTGTAAAGAGGTGTCCGACGATGAGGAGACACGGTTGTCAGACAGTGGTGAAGTTGTTGTCAGGGCAGGAAGTCCGAGGGGGGAGCAGACTGAGGGATCGGAGGATGATGAGGTGACAGACCCAAGCTGGGTTGAGAGGCCGGGTGAACACAGTGCTTCTGAGACGGAGGAGAGTCCTATAGCAGAACAGGTTGGAAGAGGCAGTGGTGGGGCCAGACGGAGAGGCAGGGCCAGAGCTGGTGCATCAGCGCCAAATGTGTCACGTAGTGAAGCTCCCGTGGCGAGGGCTCCCGCGGCGAGGGCTAAATTTTCAGAAGTCTGGAGGTTCTTTAAGGAAACACCGGATGACCGACGGACTGTGGTGTGCAACCTTTGCCAAACCAGGATCAGCAGGGGTTCCACCACTGCTAGCTTAACTACCACCAGTATGCGCAGGCATATGAATGCTAAACACCCGAATCAGTGGCACCAAGCCCGTTCACCTCCGGCCGTGCACACCACTGCTCCTTCCCCTGTGTCAGCTGATAGTGAGCCCCCTGCCCAGGACCCTGGCACAAAAACCCCATCGTCGCCTCCACGATCCTCCACAGCATCCACCAGCGTTCAGCTCTCCATACCCCAGACGCTGGAGCGGAAAAGAAAATATAGTGCAACCCACCCGCACGCCCAAGCCCTTAATGTCCACATCTCCAGATTGCTTAGCCTGGAGATGCTGCCCTATAGGCTAGTAGAGACCGAGGCCTTTCGCAACCTCATGGCGGCGGCCGCCCCTCGGTATTCGGTCCCCAGCCGCCACTACTTTTCCCGATGTGCCGTCCCAGCCCTGCACCAGCACGTGTCAGACAACATAATCCGTGCCCTGACCAACGCCGTTTCTGACAAGGTCCACCTGACCACGGACACGTGGACGAGTGCTGCCGGGCAGGGCCACTATATGTCGCTGACGGCACATTGGGTTAACTTGGTGGAGGCTGGGACCGAGTCTGACCCTGGGGCTGGTCATATACTGCCGACGCCGAGGATTGCGGGGCCTACCTCGGTCCAGGTCTCAAAGGCCTACTATGCCTCCTCCTCCTCCCACCCCTCCTCCACCTCCTCCTCCGAACTACCATCCGTGGGCATGGCGCCATCAGTCGCTAGCTCTAGGCACAGCAGCAGTGCCGTCGCTAAGCGACAGCAGGCGGTGCTCAAACTGCTGAGCCTAGGCGATAAAAGGCACACCGCCCAAGAACTATTACAGGGCATCACGGCGCAGACTGATCTGTGGCTGGCACCGCTGAACCTGAAGCCAGGCATGGTTGTGTGTGACAACGGCCGTAACCTGGTGGCGGCTCTGCAACTCGGCAGACTGACACATGTGCCATGCCTGGCCCATGTGTTAAATCTGATAGTTCAGCGTTTCCTCAAGACATACCCCAATCTGTCAGATTTGCTCACGAAGGTGCGCCGCATCTGTGCGCATTTCAGGAAGTCCAGCACAGATGCTGCCACTCTCAGGGCAGCGCAGCGCCGCCTCCAACTGCCCGCTCACCGACTGTTGTGCGACGTGCCCACGAGCTGGAATTCAACATTAACCATGTTATCCAGAGTTTACCAGCAGCGCAGAGCGATTGTAGACTGCCAGATGTCAACTTCCACCAGAACTGGTAGTCAGGTCAGTCAGCTTCCTCAAGTATACAATGAGGAGTGGACGTGGATGTCTGATATCTGTCAGGTGCTGAGTAACTTTGAGGAGTCAACACAGATGGTCAGTGGCGATGCCGCCATCATCAGCCTCACCATCCCGCTGCTTGGCCTGTTGAAAAACTCTCTGATCAGCATGAAGTCGGAAGCTTTGCGCTCGTCACAAGAGACGGGGGAAGAAGATTCCCTTGTTGATAGCCAAAGCACCCTCAGGTCTGTTTCTCAGCGCATATCGGAGGAGGTGGAGGAGGATGAGGAGGAAGAGGAGGAGAATGTTGGCGAGACACAAGCGGGGAGCATTGCTCAGACCTTCACTGTTCAGCGTGTATGGGCAGAAGAAGAGGAGTTGGAGGAGGAGGAGATGGACAGTCAGGCCAGTGAGGGGAGTGAATTCTTGCGCGTTGGGACTCTGGCGCATATGGCAGATTTCATGCTAGGCTGCCTATCCCGTGACCCTCGCGTTCAAAGAATTTATTCCAGCACCGATTACTGGGTATTCACTCTCCTGGACCCACGGTACAAGCAAAATCTTTCCACTCTCATCCCTGGAGAGGAAAGGAGTGTGAGAATGCATGAATACCAGCAGGCCCTGGTTCACAAGCTGAAACAGTATTTCCCTTCTGACAGCGCTAGCGGCAGAGTGCGTAGTTCTGCGGGACAAGTAGCGAGGGAGAGTAGGCGAGCAGGCAGCTTGTCCAGCACTGGCAAGGGTACGCTTTACAAGGCTTTTGCCAGCTTTATGTCACCCCAGCAAGACACTGTCACCTGTCCCCAGTCTCGGCAGAGTAGGGCTGATCTTTACAGAAAGATGGTGAGGGAGTACGTAGCTGACCATACCATCGTCCTAAATGATCACACAGCTCCCTACAACTACTGGGTTTCAAAGCTGGACATGTGGCACGAACTGGCGCTGTACGCCTTGGAGGTTCTTGCCTGCCCTGCCGCTAGCGTCTTGTCCGAGCGGGTTTTCAGTGCAGCTGGTGGCATCATCACCGATAAGCGTACACGCCTGTCGACTGACAGCGCTGACAGGCTGACGCTTATTAAGATGAATAAAGCCTGGATTTCTCATAATTTCCAATCTCCACCAGGTGAAGGAAGCTCAACCTGAATAATTTATGCACTCCTCCTCCTCCTCATTTTCCTCCTTCTCCTCCTCTTTGTACACTAAAGCAGAGGAAACTGGCTATTTTTTGACAGGGCCCACTGGCTCTAGCTATAGTACTTTATGCATTTAATTTTTCTGGAGGGCCACCTACCCGGTCCTCTGTTTTAAACAATTTTTGGGAGTGCCACATACAGGCACTCAACTGAGATGGACAGTCAGGCCAGTGAGGGGAGTGAATTCTTGCGCGTTGGGACTCTGGCGCATATGGCAGATTTCATGCTAGGCTGCCTATCCCGTGACCCTCGCGTTCAAAGAATTTATTCCAGCACCGATTACTGGGTATTCACTCTCCTGGACCCACGGTACAAGCAAAATCTTTCCACTCTCATCCCTGGAGAGGAAAGGAGTGTGAGAATGCATGAATACCAGCAGGCCCTGGTTCACAAGCTGAAACAGTATTTCCCTTCTGACAGCGCTAGCGGCAGAGTGCGTAGTTCTGCGGGACAAGTAGCGAGGGAGAGTAGGCGAGCAGGCAGCTTGTCCAGCACTGGCAAGGGTACGCTTTACAAGGCTTTTGCCAGCTTTATGTCACCCCAGCAAGACACTGTCACCTGTCCCCAGTCTCGGCAGAGTAGGGCTGATCTTTACAGAAAGATGGTGAGGGAGTACGTAGCTGACCATACCATCGTCCTAAATGATCACACAGCTCCCTACAACTACTGGGTTTCAAAGCTGGACATGTGGCACGAACTGGCGCTGTACGCCTTGGAGGTTCTTGCCTGCCCTGCCGCTAGCGTCTTGTCCGAGCGGGTTTTCAGTGCAGCTGGTGGCATCATCACCGATAAGCGTACACGCCTGTCGACTGACAGCGCTGACAGGCTGACGCTTATTAAGATGAATAAAGCCTGGATTTCTCATAATTTCCAATCTCCACCAGGTGAAGGAAGCTCAACCTGAATAATTTATGCACTCCTCCTCCTCCTCATTTTCCTCCTTCTCCTCCTCTTTGTACACTAAAGCAGAGGAAACTGGCTATTTTTTGACAGGGCCCACTGGCTCTAGCTATAGTACTTTATGCATTTAATTTTTCTGGAGGGCCACCTACCCGGTCCTCTGTTTTAAACAATTGTTGGGAGTGCCACATACAGGCACTCAATCTATTCAATTTTTCTGGAGGGCCACCTACCTGCTCCTCTGGTTTGAAAACTTTTTTGGACTGCCACATACAGGCACTCAATCTATTTCATTTTTCTGGAGGGCCACCTACCTGCTCCTCTGGTTTGAAAACTTTTTTGGACTGCCACATACAGGCACTCAATCTATTCCATTTTTCTGGAGGGCCACCTACCTGCTCCTCTGGTTTGAAAACTTTTTTGGACTGCCACATACAGGCACTCAATCTATTCCATTTTTCTGGAGGGCCACCTACCTGCTCCTCTGGTTTGAAAACTTTTTTGGACTGCCACATACAGGCACTATCCAAATTAAATTGTCTCCATAGCAGCCTCCACACGTTGTCTCCATTGCTACCTCCAAAAGTCGTCCATATAGCTGCCTCCATACATCGTCCCCTTATCAAACGAGGTGTGTCAGGCACAAATTTGGGTTGTTTTCATGGATTCCACATCAAAGTTGTTAACTTTGTCGCCACCCTGCTGTGTTATCCACAAAATATACTGGCAAACTTTTACCATTTAGGGATATTATTTCAGCGCTTCTTGCGCATCTGTTTACATTCCCCTCATCCGCCATATCCCAAACTTATAAGAACGCTACTACACTTAACTTGGTGCAGGCTGGGACCGAGTCTGACCCTGGGGCTGGTCATATACTGCCGACGCCGAGGATTGCGGGGCCTACCTCGGTCCAGGTCTCAAAGGCCTACTATACCTCCTCCTCCTCCGAATTACCATCCGTGGCCATGGCGCCATCAGTCGGTAGCTCTAGGCACAGCAGCAGTGCCGTCGCTAAGCGACAGCAGGCGGTGCTCAAACTGCTGAGCCTAGGCGATAAAAGGCACACCGCCCAAGAGCTATTACAGGGCATTCCACATCAAAGTTGTTAACTTTGTCGCCACCCTGCTGTGTAATCCCCAAAATATACTGGCAAACTTTTATCATTTACCGATATTATTTCAGCGCTTCTTGCGCATCTGTTTACATTCCCCTCACCCGCCATATCCCAAACTTATAAGAACGCTACTACACTTGATCTTATACAAAAGGTTCTTAGAAGTGCTGTTTGGGGAGTAGCCTAGAGACAGGGGCTTGGATTGGCGAAAGCTCGCCTGGCAGCGGAGCGCCAGCTCCATGCCAAGATCCAACTAACATAGTTTTAACTGCAGCACCTTTAATCTACTACTAGTTCACTGCCTCCATACATGGTCCCCTTATCAAACGAGCTGTGTCAGGCAGAATTTTGGGTTGTTTTCATGGCTTCCATGTTAACTTTGTCGCCACCCTGCTGTGTAATCCACAAAATATACTGGCAAACTTTTATCATGTACCGATATTATTTGAGCGCTTCTTGCTCACCTCCTTTGGTTACTCTCTGCCACCCATTGGTTTGAAGCCTGAGTCCATTTAGGGTATGTCGCCATGACACTCTCTAGCCTGCTGCCGCTGCCTCTGCATGCCGTCCCCTATAGTGTCAGGGTCAATTATTGGATGTTTTAGATGCTATCTAGCTTCATTCTGTCACTCTGTCATGGCCATGCTGTTGCCCATACTTTTGGCATAATGGTGCGATTAAGCAGCCTCAGAGGCATCCATGCATGCTGCCCCTGCTGTTTCCTGTCCATATCCGTGGTGTTTCCATCCTTTTCTGAGGTTCCCAGGTGCTTGGCCAAGCTTCCCTGTGCAGAGCCTTGGTCCCCTTGAAAAATGCTCGAGTCTCCCATTGACTTCAATGGGGCTCGTTATTCGAGACGAGCACTCGAGCATCGGGAAAAGTTCGTCTCGAATAACGAGTACCCGAGCATTTTAGTGCTTGCTCATCTCTAATTATGATTCATCTAGTCTGTGTGCTGACAATGTGGTTATATTATCAAGGTGCAGGTTTATATACACTTTCATTTAGCTTCTGAAACTTCTGTACTAGTATCTGACAAATCAGAGATTAGACAGATCAGAGATGATGAGATCCATGAGATGCCTATTACATGCAATGACAGTTAGCTCTCCTACATCTCTGCAATTCCACAACACACTGCAATACCTGCTGTGCCTTTCTCCCGTCCCCAGATAAAGAACTTATGTGTCTGTAGCTTTACACTCCTCACGCTGCTGCCAGCAGAAACTCAGTGTCCATGTATCAGTGAGAGCTCTGTCCTGGAATGCCGGGGGGCGCATTATATCTGTGAAATGCTGTGAAATTTTTGGTAATAACAGTGAATAAGAGAATGTTATTTTGTTATCCTGAGTACATTTAAGAACCGTGTTTAATGGGAATACCCCTTTAAGAAACTACATTTCTGTTATCATGAAATTATGGTTTTCTATGAATCTCTTAACAGCGTTTTAATGAATCTTAATTATCTATGAGTGTAGATGTGTGGAATGTTCTATGTGTGGAAATATTAAATATTATATATTTAATACCTTTTTTTCATGTATGTACAGTCAATGCAGCTTACACATGGAAAACTACCCAATCTAGATTTCCCTATGTGTGTTTGAACACCAGTCCTCAAAGGACCTACATCAGCTTTAACTAACAAATCTTTCAAATTATGATTTCATGGCCATTTTCATGGATGCAATTTTTACGGAAATTGGAGATACAGCATCTTCAGATATTGGAGATACAACGGACTTTCTAAATAAACTGGCACAAGTAGTAGTCAATCCTTGAGAAGATATAACTCTTGTATCATTTAATGTAAATAGTCGTTACACATCAATATACCATGAAAGAGGTATAGAAGCGGTTACTATTATGTTGGATGACTCATTAGGGCAAATTTACCTACCCGGTCCTGTCGCGATCCCCGATCCGGATGGTCCGACGAAGATGAAGTCCTTACCCTATAATATAGCCTATAAATAAATTTGTTTATGAAATATCTAAATATGGTTTCATTTTATTACACTTACCGTGTGAAGATTGTTTTCCTTTAACAAAGATAGAAGCGAGAGGTCTCAAACGTAGAAGGCTGAGATAGGTATGACATGGAGGGGGTGTGTTTTTCATCCCTACATGGAATAGCCAATGACTGATTCTATTGTAGCGCATGCGCATTGACTCAGCAAGGACATTAGTAGAACGAGTCCATTGTAAACGTGTAAGAGTGTCGAGTTCCAGATATGTTATGACTTATATAATGTTACTACACATATTTTTGGATATGGATTATGAAGATGATACACCAATATAACTATAATGTTGCACATGTTGATTAACTGTATCTACGATTTGTCACATTTGACACTTCTTTATAAAAAGCCTGTATGTATCAGTTTTACTTGGTTTGAGAAAGGCGCCTGATTCAGGAGCTGAAACGTAGCACTCTTGGAATTTTTTTTTTCCTTTTTGTGTGCCACCATTATTTGAAGGTTATAAATATATATATGGTATATGCACACTACTGCTCAAAGGTTTGGGGGTCACCTAGACAATTTTTTATTTTCCATGGAAACTCATACTTTTTTCAAATTAGTTGCGGAATGAATGGAAAATATAGTCCAGACATTGACAATGTTTGAAATATTGTATTTTCATTTGAAATAATAATTTTGACAAATTTTGACAAATAATAACTCTGACAAATTTTAATAATAATAATTTTGACAAACACTGACAATGTTTGAAATATTGTATTTTCATTTGAAATAATAATTTTCTCCTTTAACCCCTTAAGGACGTGGCCCTTTTTCATTTTTGCATTTTTCACTCCCCACCTACAAAAATCTATCTTTTTTATTTTTCCATGTAAAGAGCTGTGTTTGGGCTTGTTTTTTACATGACAAATTGCGCTTTATGGTGATGGTATTTATTATTCCATGCCGTGTACTGGGAGGCAGAAAAAAAATTCTGAATTCATTAAAAATGATGAAAAAATGCATTTGCACCATATTCTTGTGGCCTTGGAATTTACAGCTTTCACTGAGCGCCCAAAATGACATGTCTACTTTATTCATTGGGTCGGTACGATCACAGGGATACCAAATTTGTATAAGTTTTATAACGTTTTCATACATTTACAAAAAATTAAAACCTTCTGTACAAAAAAAAAATTCCTCATTTTGTTCTTATGGTCAATAAACTTTATTGAAAAGAGTACAAAACAAATTATACAATTCCTTACTTAGGCATATCAAAATACAGTCACAGAACATTTTGTCACATGGATTATATAATAGAATGATGAAGCAACTTAAATCTCTGAGCTATGTGCCCTGTAGGGTATGAGGTTGCATTAGTTGAGATAAGTGGTAGCATCAAGCAGACCAGATTCAAGGTGACAATATAATGAGCCTAAGTAGTATTACACTAGACAAAGACAAAGACATCTACATCCAAACACACATACATACAACAAATAGTGTCAAAAAGAATCGGATTATACATTACATTGGGAACAAAATAAGTGCCGGGAAGAGGTAGTGTCTAGAAGATGGGTATGCGTACACAGATTTAGGAAACCACTCCAGACGATACCCAGGTGGATATAGTAGGTGAATCTTTAAAGGACATCCAAGCAGACCAAGTAGAGTGGAACACTGTTACCCTGTCCTCATCTACAGCCTTGAGCTCTTCCATCCTCTGAATGTGAGCCATAGCAGCCACCCAGTCAGCTCTTGAAGGAGACGTGGTCGATCTCCAACGCCTGGGAATAATCTGGCGTGTAGCAACTAAGAAGTGCCTCAGCAGGCCCTTTTTATTTTTGAGATGGGGCAAGGGAGTGCAGAAAGCAAGGCCTGTTCCGGAGCAAAAGTCAGGTGAGATTTAGCTAAAGCATTGTATAAGCGATTGATATCACTCCAGAGAGGTGCAATTAGAGGGCAGCTCCACCATATGTGTAACATTGTGCCTGTTTGACTTTCACACTGCCAACAGAGATCTGAAACCTGAGGATAGATTTGTTTCAATCTGACCGGTGTACGGTACCAGCCTGAAAGGATTTTAAAGTTAAGCTCTTGCAGTCTGCATGATGAGGACAGGGCATGCGTTAATGTGTACACTGTGTCCCACTGTTCCATTGACAGTTCCTTACCAGTGGCTGTTTCCCATGCCCTAGCATAATACGGTCTTGCGTCTCCAGTCTCCTTTGCCAGGAAGACACCATATAGCAGTGGAATGGTATGTGTAAGAGGAACTTTGGAAAGACAGAGTTCCTCAAATGTTGTGAGAGTAGATGTTAGTGCAGGGGTTGGTGCAAGTGTGGAGACAAAATTTTTCAGTTGGAGATATTGAAGCCAGCGACCTGGGCGGTTTCCCCTTTGTAAACCAATGGGCGGATGCCATCTTCAGACACTACTCTAATTCTAGGTAAGGTATCCTGGCCCAAACCCAGAAATGAGCTAGCTTGGATCCCTGGTTCAAATTGAGGATTTCCCAGGAGGGGAGTCATAGGGCCGGGGACTAAGATTATTCCCTGTGCGAGTGCAAACTTCCTCCAGATTCGTAATAATCTTTTTAACATGAAAGAAAGCGGGAGAGATTGGAGTGCGACAGATTGAGGAAGCCATAAGAAGCCCAGGGCATGAGGAGATGAGAGCTCCAGTTCTGACCGAACCCAAATTTTGTCTTTTTTATGATGAAAAAGATCTAGTATACATGCACCCACTGCTGCTCTATGGTAAGTAACGAAGTCCGGTAGTCCCGTCCCCCCGAACGTTTAGGTCTCATCAAGAGGCTCCTTCGTATGCGAGGTGTAGAATCTCGCCATATGAATTGACAAGATATTTTGTGGAGAGTCACAAAAAAGGCACGCGGTATGTCCATGGGTACCGTTTGAAACAACTATAGACGGGGGAGAATATCCATTTTTAGTACATTAATCCTCCCAAACCATGAAAGAGTCAATCCCTTCCATTTAGTTAAGTCAGCGATGACGGATTTCAGTAATGGTTCATAATTGAGAGAGTATAAGCAGCATGGATCTGCAGAGATTTAATTGAGGTGCTGGCCCATCTAAAGGGGAAGTTCGACGCCAGAAGCTCTGACTCTTATCTGTGAAAGAGATATGTTTAGCAATTCTGATTTCTGTAAATTGACTCTGAAGTTACTCAGTCTGACAAATGTCTCAAATTCCATCAGTATTGACGGGAGAGAGATTTGGGGATTGGTCACATACAGTAACAAGTTGTCAGCAAAAAGAGACATCTTGTGGTGTGTCTGTCAGACCTGGAGCCCCTTGATGTCAGGATTATTCCTCAGCATTATGGCCAGAGATTCCATAACTAGTATGTACAGGAAGGGTGACAAGGGGCAACCCTGTCTTGTCCCATTTGAGATCGAAAACGGTAGGGACAATGACCCATTCCCTTTAACTCTTGCTGAGGACCTATGCTACAGAGCCAATATTTCCTCCCTCATTCGCGTTCCTAAGCCGATGGAGCGTGGAGTAATTTCAATGGAACCGATCAAATGCTTTTTCTGCATCTATGGAGAGTAAGCACATGGGGGTGCTGGCTATTTTCGCCCTTTCGATTAAGGCAATTGTCTTAATGGTATTATCCCTGGCCTCCCTCCCTGGGACGAAACCAACCTGCTCCTGATATATCAGGGAGGCAATATACGGTTGAAGTCACAAGGCCAGTAACTTCGAATATATTTTAGTGTCCACATTTAGTAAAGAAATTGGCCTAAAGTTACCACAATGTGTTCGGTCTCTTCCCGGCTTAGGAATGACAGTAATATGCGCCTGTAAAGCCTGGTCTGGAAAGGGGCATTTCCCGGATACAGAGTTAAAGGCCTTGGTTAGCAGTAAAATCTAGCTGTGAAGCCATCTGGACCCGGGCTTTTCCCCGTTTTAAGGTTTTAATGACTAGTGCCACCTCTTCTTCCGAAAAGTTATTTTCCAGATTCTAGGCTTTTTCCACCGAGAGCTTTGGAAGAGAGTTAGTTTCCAAATACTCCTCTATCAGTGATGAGTTTGGGAGAGGAGAGGTGGGGCTAGGCCCATGATCTGCTATGTTGTATAGGGCAGAATAGTAATTAGAAAACTCATCTAGTATCTGGTATTCCTTGTGTACTACGCCTTTAGTCGCAGAGTTTATGGAGAAAATATGTGTGGTTGGAGTGCGAGGATGTATTGCTCTCGCTAACCAGGCTCCACATTTATCTCCATATTCGAAAAAGCCTCTGTGCATGCGTTCCCTAGCACATCTATATTTTTGATCTAGGATGGAAAGAATTTCTTGTCGTAATAGGGATATTTCAGCCTTTAAGGTCTCTGAGGGAGTGGATTTGTTGATACATTCCTTATCCGCCAGAACACTCAGTGTCAGTTTGTGAGCTCTCTCTCTCTCTCTTCAATCTGGATCCATGGGACATACAAATGGATCGTAGTTTGTGTTTAGTTGCTTCCCAACCAAGTATGGGAGGTGTGGTATCCAAAGCGCATTCCTCTATCGCGCTCCGTATTGCTGACTTAATCTCTTCTGCACACAAGGCATCATCTAACAGATGATAATTGAGACGCCATGCGCTTTTTCGGACCTGGTGTGGGGACCCTTCTAAAGAGCCGTAAACCGGGGCATGGTCTAACCATAAAAAGGTATCTATAGAGCATCTAGGAAGCATGTCAAGTAGTTTGTGAGATAGGTAGATATGGTCAAGTCTATGGTAAGTGTTATGTGCTAGAGAGTGGTATCTGTATTCTCTAGTGGATGGGTGTAATGTACGCCACATGTCTACCAGACAAAGAAGCTCAGCTTTCAATCTGCGTCTTTTGGCAAAGGAGACAGATGACCTACCCGCAGTAGTGTCCATGTCTACGTCCATCACCATATTAAAGTCCCCTCCTAGGATTATTTCTGAGCCATCTGCAAATTCCGCCAGCTGACGAAGCAAGGTCACCCCAAAGGATACCTGATTAGAGTTGGGGAAATATGCATTAGCGATAGTGAAGACAAAGCCTCGTATGTTGATTTTTAGAAACATAAATCTAACTTCTGGATCATATTTAGAGTCAACTAACACAAATTGAAGAGACTTATGAAATGCCATCGATACCCCTCCTGCTTTCCGCTCGGGATGCGGGCAATGATACCATTTAGAGTATAAATTCGTTGGGCAAGCGGGCACAGCCCTGGCTGTAAAATGCGTTTCCTGGAATAGTGCTATTAATATTTTTTGTTTGTTGAGGCGATACAAAATTTGGCCTCTTTTTGCCTGTGCATTAAACCCCTTAACATTAAAGGAGCAGAAGGACAACCTCAAATTGTTCATGATGATTTTGTATGTCCCTGGGTAAGGGTCTTCCCCGAGATCAAGAATGAATTAAAGGGAGATAGTGAGGGAAAGAGTAAGTAGGTAAATCAGAACAAAAAGTCAACAATCACTCAGACACAATACTGTACACGGTAGGTAGGGAAAGTACAAAACAAAACAGGTTATAAGTAATCAGTTAACCCAAATTAAATTGGTGCACAATGTAACTACGCGTGTGTAACTCGCTATACACACAGACCCCAGGGGGAAGTGTCTAGCTAGGGAGGAGAATCACGGAACCTGTGTACCCTTTTAAATAGCTGCATCTGATTAAACAAGATAATGCATAAAATAAGAGCGTATCCAACACAAATAAACTTTCGGACCCATTGAAGAGGAACAATGAGATAACTCTACTGAAGTAGACAGATTGGTTAATCTTCCTATGACCCTTGCATGGCATTTGAGATATATAGGAAAAATTATCACTAATCTTCACACTGCCATTCTACTAACAAGTTAGATAAAGAACATTGCATTATAGAAACAGAACAGCAAACAACTAATGATAATTCCAGTTACTGGTTATCTGGAGGGCGAGGATTTCTGGGCGGCTGCGGAGCCGGATGCAGAGTAGCTGCCCTTCCTCTTTGACCTCTTCGACCACCCCTCCGTGGCGGCCTAGCCGGAAGTGGGTGTGGTAGGGCACCGCCTCCCAGACCCTCTGGAATAGGGAGCCCTGGCCATTTGGTGATAGCAGGGGCTGGGAAACCCAAGGCAGCGGATAAACCCGGAACGTCCACCGGATGCTGCAGGGTATATCTCCTATCTGCATGGCAGATATGAAGGCTAAATGGGAATCCGCATGAGTATGGGATATTTCTTTTCCTCAATTCCTCCAAGAATGGTCTGAGGGCTTTGCGCTTGAGTAACGTAAGATGGGATAAATCTGGGAGCAGTTGTAAACGTGTGCCTTGAAAAACAACTTCTCCAGCCTCTCTAGCTTTGAGCATAATAGCGTCCTTAACTTGGTATTTATGGACCCTACAAATTACGTCTCTCGGTGGATCCTGTGCAGCAGGTTTAGCTTGTAAGGAGCGATGTGCTCTGTTCAGTTCTAGGCATGTGTCAGCCAGAACCTCCAGGAGAGAATTAAAGATTTGTTGTAAGGTATTATGTAGATTAGAGTTATCCACCGTTTCAGGCAGACCCCGGACTCTAATATTATTGCGGCGGCCTCTATTCTCTGTGTCATCCAACTGATCTGCCAGAAATTGGAGCTGGAAGGTGTGCGTAGCTAACACAGTCTCATGAGCGTCCACACGGTTGATAAGGGTAGAGGTATTGTCTTCCACAGTGGCGACTCTGGCGGTCACTCTTTGAACATCTTCTCGCACCACCCCTAATTCTGCAGCATATGACTGTTCTAGTCTGGCCATGTAACTTTCCATGTCCTCCCTAGTAGGGATAGATCGAAGATGTGTTCAGAGAGCTCGTAATTCCGCAAGGGCTCCCAATTCTTGTGTCAGCATAGTTGAGGACTACTCCTGTGGCAACATCATTTGTGATTGTTGAGGCGAGATTGAAGATCTCTCCGAGTACGGGGACATATAGAGATTTGGACCCTCCAAGTCTTGCGGTCCACTGGGTGGTATGGAAGCAGAAATGAGTAAGTCCGCTGGTGAACCCCGGGTCGGTGTAGAAGGCCACTCTTCCTCCTGTGAGGACCATAGAGCCGGGGAGCGCAAGTTTTCATGCACCTCTGTCAACTGCGCGGATGTAGATGGCAGAGCTATACTAGATGCCCCACAATGAAGAGTTTGCCTTCTGGGTGTAGTATTCCCCAGGGAGTTTTGGGTAGTATGCTCAGACTGGGTTAAATGAGGCACTCTCAGGACTTGGACTTCTCTAAGTGAAAAAGCCCCAGGCTCACAATATAAGAAGGAGATTTGACTTGAGGCTCCCATAGTTGGAGATTTAGGACAGTCTAATAGAGCCATTATCTGGCCCCCAAAGTGACCCCCTGCATCTGGGGCTTCCCCTAACTTCACCTTCTCAAATGCAGTCTGGGATGGCTGTCTCTGTGTGGCATGCTGAGGCTCAGCTACCCACTGCACTATGGCGCCGGCTGCCGCCGCTGGGGCCGGGTGTTCCTGCTCTGGCTGCTGCAGCACAGCTCCCTGCTGCACTATGGTGCTAGAGTTTAGGCTTGGCCTTGTGTGTGTCAGCCTGCCCGGGCCTTTCCCCTGCACCAAGACTCCACCACCTGAGATGGTGTTGCTGGGGGATCGTCTGTCCGTCACAGTCCTCACCTCCCCCCGGAAGCAGTGATCGGCCCCTCCGAGCCGTTCGGCTCCTGCTGCGGTTCCTCACTTCTCTGGAGCTTGGCGCCCGGGTCTGAGCACGGCGCTATCTTGGATGGCACTTTCGGCACGGACTCTCCCTCACTCACTGTACCATGATGTCGGGTCTGGGCCAAGGTTCCGATCCTCTCCTTTCGGTGGCCGGCAGCCGAATTCTGTGTCTCCGTGTGCCCTGTACGTGGCTTTGGCGATTGCGGGGACTCAGATGGAGAAGACCCGGCCGCCATTTCAGGACCTCGTGCTGCGGTCAGGTGAGCCGTCACCTGGGTAAGAAACTTGCCGATTCCCTTGGCAGCCGTCCTGGTTAAGGGAGTGCAGGAAGCCTTAGGGTCCACATGCTTTTTAGGTCCCATTGTGATCAAAAATCGGGTGTTGGATCGCGATGATCACAGCTTTTGTCGGGGATGAAGCAGGAGCTAGCACAAAGCACATCTAGTCACCGCCATAGCTAGGCCACGCCCCCTCTCATTTTGTTCTTATAACTTATATAACTTTTCTATATTTCAGTGAATGGAGCTGTGCGAAGTGTCATTTTTTTGCAAATTTTGATGACTTTTTTAATGTTATCATTTTGACCACTGTACGGCCCTTTAACCCCTTAACGCCGAAGCCACTTTTCACCTTCCTGACATGGCCCATTTTTTCAAATCTGCCCTGTGTCACTATAAGTGGTTATAACTTTGGAACGCTTTAACATATACAAGTGATTTTGAAATTGTTTTCTCGTGACACTTTGTACTTCATGTTAGTTAAAAAATTTTGGTGGTATGTTTTGCATTTATTTATGAGAAAATCAGATATTTGGTGAAAATTTGGAAAAATTCTCAATTTTCGAAATTCAAAATTTTCTACTTTTTCCACACATGAGTCATAACACCAAAAAACATAACACCAAACTAACATTCACTGAATGTCTACTTTATACCTCTGTGGTTTTTTATCATTTTTGTAAGATGTTATGGGGCTTTGAACGTCAGGTGCAATTTTTCACATTTTCATAAAAAAAAGCAAAATCCTGCTATTGAGGGACCTGCTCAGGTTTGAAGTCACTTTGAGAGGCCTAAATAAAAGTAAAACCCCATAAATTACCCCATTATAGAAACTACACCCCTCAACGTACGTAAAACAACTTTTATGAAGTTTTTTAACCCTTTAATTGGTTTAATTGGTTTATCAGATGCAGTTTTGAAATTACATTTTTTTTTACTAAATTAATGTGTTTTTCATAAAATGTACAAATTCTCAGTGGATAAAATACCAAAACGCTCCACAAAGTTTGATACCCAATCTCTCCCGTGTATAACAATACCCCATATGTGGTGGTAACCTGCTGTATGGGCACACGCCAGGGCATTGAAGGGAAGCTGCGCCATTCAGAGCAGATTATGCATTGTCACTTTTTAATGGCTATACAATCTTAATTTTTTTGGCAATTTGGACATATAAGGGTTTATTTTTTGCAACATGAGATGCACTTTACAAATAATTCATTTTAGTGGGTCTGTAGCTTTTTGATGAGATTTTATTAACTCTTTAATGTATGGAGGAAAAGAAAATTGTCAATTTTAGGTTTCTTTTTTTTGTATATTTTGGGGGTCGTACGCTGTACACTAAAAATACAATAATATTTTTATTCTATAGATCACTACGATTACGGTGATACCTCATTTATATAGTTTTTAATATATTTTACAGGAAAAAAATGAATACAAAGAAAATCTCATTTGTTTTTGCATCGTCATCTTTTTGATTCCAGCTAAATGCCCCTTACACACCGTGGTCAGCGCAACCGCGGCGTGTTAGGGGTTGACACCCGTGAACGGAGAAATCTCCGATTGCGGGTGTTAGAGGCAAGTGTCGGCTATAATATATAGCCGACATCCGCAGCTTCTGGCGCCGGCTCCGTTCAGGAGCCGGCGCCAGAAGCTTGACGTACTGTTACTGCATTTTGCGGGAACGCACCTCCCGCCATGCAGTAATAGTACATCAAATGTCGGGAAGGGGTTAATCACTTTTTATAGAATTTTTTAAATGTTTTTCAAAATGACAAAAAGTGGCCCTTTGGAATTTGGGCACTAGTTTCCATTACAGGGTTAAATGCTGGGAAAAATCCTTATTATATTTTGATAGATCGGACATTTTTAGACACGATGATACCAAACATGTTTGTGATTATTCCTGTTTATTTGCTTTTATATGTGATCTAGGGAAAGGGGGGGGGGGGATTTAAACTTTTACTTTTTTTCACTATTTTTTCATATTTAAATTTTTTTTTTTTAACCATTATTTCAGATCCTCCAGGGTAATTTAACCCTGCAGGGTTCGATTGCTAATCCTATATACTGCATTACTACTGTATTGCAGTATATAGCAATTTTACTATGATTTATAATAGCCTGCCATCTGCTGGCTATTAGAGATCATTGCAAGCATATCAGTCTCAATGAGACTGTAGGCTGCCATGCTAACCGATCGCTGCCCTCCAATGACGTCACAGGGGGCGGCTATCGGCCATCCACTTAACAGGTTAACTGCCGCGATCTGTGCCAGCACAGAGCACGGCAGTGACAGGCGGGTGTCAGCTGTATTATACAGCCGTCACCCGCTGTGTATGGAGAGAGCTCAGCTCGTGAGCTCATACTTTTGTCATTCTGGCTGCTGGGGTAATCTAGAGAAATTTCACCCGATGCTTCCAGAAGCCACTCCCACAAGTTGGATTGGCTTGATGGGCACTTTTTAGGGTAGAAGGCAGGTGACCACTGCTTTACAGATAGAATACCAGCAGTCCGTTTTTTCCCTAAATAGTTAATGCATACTTTGGGGATGTGATGTGGGTCACTGTCTTGTTGCAGGATGAAAATGGCTCCAATCAAGCGCTGTCCATAGGGTATGGCATAGCATTATTCCTTCCTTATTCAAAATCCCACTTTGTTAGCACCAAAGCAACTCCAGACCATCACATTACCTCCACCATGCTTGACAGATGGTGTCAGACATCTTCCAGCATCTTTTCAGTTGTTATGTGTCTCACAAATGTTCTGCTGTGTGATCCAAACACCTCAAACTTGTCTGTCCATAAAGCTTTTTTCCAATCTACCAATTTTCCTTTTATTAGCAAGTCTCAGGTTTTTTCTGCCCTAAGGGCCAGCATCCTGGAGTCACCTCTTCACTGTAGAGCAGTGGTTCTCAACCTGTGGGTCGGGACCCCAGCGGGGGTCGAACGACCAAAACCGGGGGTCGCCTAAAGCCATCGGAGCCTAAATTTTACTGTGTTTTTACTGCGAGTTGCATGGTTTGGGGTCACCACAGCATGAGGAACTGTATTGCGGGGTCACAGCATTAGAAAGGTTGAAAACCACTGCTGTAGAGGTTGACACTGGCATTTGTCGGGTACTATTTAACCTCTTCACGCTCAGCGTCCGATATATCGGACGCTGAGCTCAATGACTTAGCGCTCAGCGTCCGATATATAGGACGCTGAGCTGATGCCGGTTCAGCTCAAGATCTGAGCCGAACCGGCATCGGGAAAGACGGGGTGCCGGCTGTGACTGATAGCCGGCACCCCAGTGTAACACCCGCGATCGGAGTTGTCTCCGATCGCGGGTGCTTAACCCGTTAAATGCCGCGGTCAGCGCGACCGCGGCATCTAACATGTATCTGGGGGGTCTTTCCCCCACGATCGCCCCCCCCCCCCGAACCGTTTTCGGGGTGCGCCGATCGTTGCTATAGTAACTCTGGGGTCCGATCTGGATACCTGCAAGAATTGCCAGTAAGATGGCGTCTGTGACGTCATCTTACTGGCACAGTGCCAGCCTATGCAAGTGTATAGGCTGACACTGATAATACTCTGCAATACATGAGTATTGCAGAATATTATCATGAACAAGCAATCAGATGATTGCTTCTTCATGTCCCATGGTATAAAAGTGAAAAAGTAAAAAAAAAAGTTATTCAATAAAAAAATAGTCATAAATCACTAAAAATGCCCCAAACCCCCAAAACATATAAAGAGACATATAACTCAAAAAAAAGTCTAAATCATAACACAAACCCCACATATATAGTATCACCGCGTCCGTAAATACCCGTAGAATAAAATTAAATCATTATTGAACCCGCACAATAAACGCCGTAAAAAAAAACTGTTATAAACCCTCCAAAAATTATGATTTTTACCTTTTCAATCCCACAAAAAATGCTATAAAATGTGATCAAAAAACCATATGTACTGCGACATGATAGTGGTGCAAAGTACAACATGTCCCGCAAAAAACAAGCCATCAACCAGCTCCGTAGCCAAAAAAGTAACAATGTTATGCCACTTGGAAGACGGCAATACATAAATGATAGATTTTTCCCCACATTAGGGTTTTGTTTGACAAATTTAGTAAAACGTAAGAAAATATATTCATGTCTGGTATCCCCGTAATCGTATCAACCCATAGAATAAAGATAACAGGATTATTAGTCTATACAGTGAACACCAAAAAAAAAAGAAGTAAAAAATCCAGTAGAGAATTGATGCTTTTCTACTCCTGTCCTCAAAAAAAGTTCCTACATTTTTAACAATAGGTGATACAAACCCCAAAATGGTAACACTGGAAAAAGCATCTCATCCCGCAAAAAAAATGGCATCACATGGCCCCAATAACGAAAAAGCGAAAATTTTATAGCCTTCAAAAGGGGCCAATGAGGAAACTAAAATCCTGGCAGCTGCAGCGCCCTCCTTCCCTTCTGCACCTCGCTGTGCCCCCATAACACAAGTCACAGCCACATGTGGGGGGTCTCTGCACTCAGGAGAAATTGCAGAACAAATTGTATGGTGGGTTTTCTCTTTTTATCTTTTGGAAATGTGTAAATTTTAGGGCTAAATGAACGTATAAGGGAACAATATGACCATTCTAAATTTCACCTCCATTTTGATTCAATTACTATGAAGATCTCAAGGGGTTAACAATCTTTGTAAATGCTGTTTCTGATAGTTTGAGGGGTGCAGATTTGAAAATGGGTTGGTTATATAGGGGGTTTTGATGCTAAATATGTAAAATTTCATTCAAAACTGTATTTATCCCCAAAATAGTCAATTCTGAAAATCCGGAAAAGCGATATTCTATTTGCAAGCCGCGTGACATCAAAATAAATTATCCAAACATTTCAGAAATTATGAAAATGTAAAGTAGACAAATGGGAAATGTTATTCAGCAACTTATTTAGGTGGTAAATCGATCTGCCTGAAAACGCAATGATTTTGAATTTCGAAAATGGCAAATTTTTCCAAAAATTTATCATATTTTCTTTTTTTTTGTAAATAAACGCAAAACTTATCTGCCAAAATTTACCACTAAAATGAAGTACAACATGTGGGGAAAAAACAATCTCAGAATCGCTTTGATAAGTAACAGTGTTCAAAAGTTATAACCGTATAAAGAGACACAAGTCAGAATCCAAAAAATCGGGCTGAGCCTTAAGCTACAAAATGGCTGCGTCCTTAAGGGGTTAATGAAGCTGCCAGTTGAGAACCTGCGAGGCGTCGGTTTCTCAAACTAGATACTCTAATGTATTTGTCTTCTTTCTTGGTGGGGCCTCCCACTTCTCTTTCTACACTTTTGTAGGCAATCTTCAGTTTCTTGGCAATTTGTAGCATGGAATGGCCCTCATTTCTAAGAACAAGAATAGACTGTCGAGTTTCACATGCAAGTTCTTTTTTTCTGGCCATTGTGAGAGTTTCATAAAACAAAGAAATGTGATGCTCCAGATTCTCAACAAGCTCAAAGGAAGGTCAGTTTTAAAGCTTCTGTAATCAACCAACTGTTTTCAGCTATGCTAGCAAACTTGAACAAGGGTTTTCAAGGTTTTTTTAACATCCACTAGCCTTCTTAAACGGTTAGCAAATACAATGGGGCAGAATTATCAAGCTGTCTGTAAGTCAGAATATTTCTAGTTGCCCATGGCAACCAATTACTGCTCCCCTTTAAAATATTCATGAGCAGTGGTGAAATGAAAGCTGAGCTGTGATGGGTTGCTGTGAGCAACTAGAAATATTCTGACTTTCAGACAACTTCATAAATCTGCCCCAATGTACCATTAAACCACTGGAATGGTGGTTGTTGGAAATGGGCATATATACACCAATGTAGACATTGCATTACAGTATATACATATAACATGCATATATTTATGTATGTAAATATGTATATATTTATATAGAAAAAAAGAAAAATCGAAAAAAAGAAAAATCGAAAAAGAAAAATCCGGAGCAGCACTACTGGTTTAAATGGTAAGGTGGTGCAAAGCCGTAAGTTCCGTGGCAAACGGTCTTTTGTAAACAAGTCCAAAAAATAGGCAGCACTCCAAGGTTGTAGTCAAAAACGTGAGGGTGAAGCTTTATTCCATGGCGACGTTTCGGTGGTTTAATCCACCTTTATCAAGCATAACAACAATCATTACATACCAGCTATTTAAAGGTGCATAGTGCTTCTCATTGGTCAGATGGTGGTAAAGTGCATACAGGTAAGCACGTACAGAAACAACATTAAACGTGTATATTCATGATGACATATTACAATTCATACATGTTATGTACATTGGCAGTGAAAATTCATAATACAGTGGCAATAAAGTGCAATAGTGTCAAGCATTAAAAACAGGAAGTCCCACCTATCAGGATATGACCAGCCCACGTCTCCTTCTCCATTCATAAAGTTGGTACACACCTGTGATTAAAGCACCTGTATAGGCGCGATGTTCAGAGAGAATAGCGGAAGTGTGTGGTGTAACCATATCATCGGCTCCCCTGTAGTGTCACAGTGGGAGCTGCTTCCGGAATCAGGCGCACGCGCGCCACAATCAGGGGCGTGTGCGCCACATTTAGGTGCGCGTGCGCCACATTCAGGCGCCCATGCGCCACTATGGAAGGAGGTGAAGCGGTGGCCAACTTGGATGAGGGCACGTTCCCAGAACAGACCGGCTGTAGGATAAATGAAGGAAAGTATAAAAATACAGAAGTCGACAATCAGGGCATCAATGGGTGCGTCTAGCGTGTACTCACAGTATACCTGTGAGTTCGCTTTTCTCGGAGGGTCGTCCAGGGGTCGGGTGTCAGATGCAAATCCGTCACTCCGCCTTAGGAGCGATGCAACTCCTTAGCCCAAGCCCTGATAGCTGTCAACGGGGGCGATAACCCCACCTCCAAATACCTGTCGCTGTGGTCCTTTTTTCAGGGTATAAGTGCCTAGTGATGGAAAAAATGATCAGTTGCGATGTAGGTGTGTTGAAAAGGGAGACGTGTAAGCGAAATTGGTCCATCCGATGGGGGTATACAATTCTTATTGTCTAAAGAAAGGGAAAAAAAGGACAAAATCAGAGGAATACTGGTACAGGGGAAATATCCCATAGGGATGCATATACAGAAGATAACCTATTCCGGAAATCAAGATTACATGGTCACACAGTTCTCAATGACACATAATTACGTAATACTTGAGAGGTTAAACTCTATATTCAAGCCATTGGGATGAAGTGTATTAAGGCGATGGATCTATCTTAATTCACATCTACGGAATAATAATTCCCTGTTGCCCCCTCGTCTGAGAGGTGGGATATGATCAATGAGAGTAAACCTCAATTGTGATTCCTTATGTTGCATTTCTGCGAAGTGTCGGCTTACTGGTAGATCCATTCTGCGTTTGCGAATGGTGTATCGATGGTGAGTGATACGAGTTTTAAAATCGGTGGTTTCGCCAACGTATTTGAGATCGCAAGGGCAACTGAGCATATATATAACATGGTCACTGTTGCATGTCAAATAGTGGTGGATTTTATAAGTCTGGCTGGCATGTGAGAAGGTCTCCCCTTTGAGCATGAGGGGGCAATTTATACAAGATCTGCATGGGAAACTGCCCTTTCTTGTAGTTCCCATGATGCCTCTTTGTGTAATTGTTTTCAAGGGGCCTATATCTGATTTCACTAGGCGATCCCTGATGTTTTTTGCTCTCCTGTAGGATAAAAGAGGAGGACATTTGAATTCAGGTACATTTGATGGATCTCTACTGAGGACTGACCAATGTTTTTTGATGATTGATGCAATGTGATTGCTGCTGTCACAGTAGGTGGAAATGAATGGGATTCTAGAGGTGTGTCTTTCTGTTATAAATATATATTTTTATATACCATACATACATACAGTACCATATATAGATATAGCATATATACACACATACAGTATATACACCATAGACACATACACTGTTTATACACCGTGCACACACATACAGTATATACACACTGTATACAAATATATAGAGAAGGGGTAGGGAACCTTTTTGACTGCCGTGTATTTAAAATGTAATTCTATGAGAGACAATGGGGCAGATTTATCAAGAAAAACGGGTTCTGTCACACGTTAGCGCTATGATTCCATTTAGAAAAAGGAATCAAAGAGTACCGAGGCGGTCTACGGCTGATCATAAATGCGTTTGAATGAAAACACATGTGATCGTCACAGCATCCTAAAATGGAGTACAGGGGGGAGATTAAGCAGAACTTCAGTTTTCTGACATACCAGTCATGAAATAATTGCAATGCCTTGCAAGCCACCAGGTATTGGGATAATTTTCCCCTTCACACTATCTCCATGCCATGGGGGCATGAAGAGGGTGTGTCAACGACAGAGAGGGTCAGCAGAGGGGCGTTCCTGCACCCTTGCTATAGCCTACGAACCTTCATGACTAAAAGTTTGCAGGTTATGGAGCAATTCTACACTAGGCAGGGAGGGCATGTATGCCGCGCAGCCCAGACCTGATGTATCCAGAGGGTCAGGAGCTTCATCATATGATAAGCTCCCCCCTCCCCACAAGTGTATAACTCTTTTTTTTTCCCATGTAAACAGCTGTGTGAGGGCTTGTTTTCTGCATAACAAATTGTACTTCATACTGACTATATTGACTTCATACTGAACTGCAGGAGATTGTCTTGACCATGTCTACATGCCTAAATGCACTGAGTTGCCGCCAGGTGATTGGCTGATTAGAAATTAAGTGTTAACGAGCAGTTGACAGGTGTACCTAATAAAGTGGCCGGTGAGTGTACACACACATACACCCAGCTTTATATATTAGATATGTGTGTATAGAAGTGGATTAAGGGAAGGTTTACATGGATGGGGCGTATTGCGATCTTTAAAATGAACCTATTACCAAGGATCCTATATTTATACCAAGCGCTACCTATCTTTTTACCGGGGAAATTTTTTAAGTTAATGATGTCGATACAAAAAAATTCATATGGGGAGGCAAAAAACCTCGTATAAAGTTAGAAATATTACATAAACCAAGAAACAGAGGAGTGTTGGCAGTACCCATGTACCATAAAGCCACACATACACTCACCGGGCACTTTATTAGGTACACCTGTCCAACTGCTCGTTAACTTTACCTTAATTTCTAATCAGCCAATCACATGGCGGCAACTCAGTGTATTTAGGCATGTAGACATGCTCAAGACAATCTCCTGCAGTTCAAACCGAGCATCAGTATGGGGAAGAAAGGTGATTTGAGTGCCTTTGAACGTGGCATGGTTGTTGGTGCCAGAAGGGCTGGTCTGAGTATTTCAGAAACTGCTGATCTACTGGGATTTTCACGCACAATCATCTCTAGGGTTTACAGAGAATGGTCCGAAAAAGAAAAAACATCCAGTGAGCGGCAGTTCTGAGGGCGGAAATGCCTTGTTGATGCCAGAGGTCAGAGGAGAATGGGTAGACTGGTTCGAGCTGATAGAAAGGCAACAGTGACTCAAATCTCCGCCCGTTACAACCAAGGTAGGCAGAAGAGCATCTCTGAACACACAGTATGTCGAACTTTGAGGCAGATGGGCTACAGCAGCAGAAGACCACACCGGGTGCCACTCCTTTCAGCTAAGAACAGGAAACTGAGGCTACAATTTGCACAAGCTCATCGAAATTGGACAGTAGAAGATTGGAAAAACGTTGCCTGGTCTGATGAGTCTCGATTTCTGCTGCGACATTCGGATGGTAGGGTCAGAATTTGGCGTCAACAACATGAAAGCATGGATCCATCCTGCCTTGTATCAACGGTTCAGGCAGGTGGTGGTGATGTCATGGTGTGGGGAATATTTTCTTGGCACTCTTTGGGCCCCTTGGTACCAATTGAGCATCGTTGCAATGCCACAGGTTACCTGAGTATTGTTGCTGACCATGTCCATCCCTTTATGACCACAATGTACCCAACATCTGATGGCTACTTTCAGCAGGATAATGCCCATGTCATAAAGCTGGAATCATCTCAGACTGGTATCTTGAACATGACAATGAGTTCACTGTACTTAAATGGCCTCCGCAGTCACCAGATCTCAATCCAATAGAGCATCTTTGGGATGTGGTGGAACGGGAGATTCGCATCATGGATGTGCAGCCGACAAATCTGCGGCAACTGTGTGTTGCCATCATGTTAATATGGACCAAAATCTCTGAGGAATGCTTCCAGCACCGTGTTGAATCTATGCCACGAAGAATTGAGGCAGTTCTGAAGGCAAAAGGGGGTCCAACCCATTACTAGCATGGTGTACCTAATAAAGTGGCCAGTGAGTGTATGGTTAGGATTATAGATTGGTGTAAAAATTACAAGAACAAAAAATGGATCTCAATTGAACAGGAGGCTATACATCTGATGGCTGGGGAATGAATATACGAAACAACTATTTAAACATCCAACCATTGGCGCAACACTTCGAGTATGCCATTCCCCTGAGATCAAAGGCTAACTCATTCCTACACTGTCCTCAATGTGTCCTATATTGGGAAATCCAAGATTTGCGTTGGGGATGGAAGATTCAGTATTTAAAGAATGGAATAGGGCAGGGATCAATAGAGTCTCCCATTTTAGGACGGAGTTAAGATGGTCCCAACCTTTAGAAATATTTGGAAAATGGGGGGTGCCAGTACTATCTTCATGGAGATGCCTCTTTTTTCATGCATTTTTAGATTCAATACAAAGACCAGAGGAGTTCGAAAGTAGTCCTACTGAATTCGAAAAATTGAGTGTGGGGGCTGATCGAGTGCGACATCCCCTTTCTAGGATCTATGCTATGCTCTTAAGATGCAATAACTATGAATTGCCGTCCTTTACTTCAAGGTGTGAGCAAGATCTCCAAATTGATATAACAGACGGACAATGGGAACGTAGTTTTGAATTTTCATACATCTCTATACTTAATTCTAGATTTCAAGAAAGCAACTATAAAATAACCTCTAGGTGGTATTATGTACCCACTAAAATTAATAGAATGTTCTCAGAAGTTAGTCCGGTGTGCTGGAAATGTAAGCAGACAGAAGGTTCATATTTACATATATTCTGGTCCTGCCCCCTAATAGTACCATTCTGGGAAGCAATTTGTGAAATAATTCAACAAGAGCTCCATATTAGATTCCCCTTTGAACCAGCGTTCGTTCTGCTTCAGTGCAGTGATTTATCAAGAAGTGAATATAAGAGGTCCTTGCTGAGATATTTATTGTTAGCAATACGTCTTTGCAGGGCCGGCTCCAGGTTTTAGTGGGCCCCTGGGCGACAGAGCCCTAGTATTCATCATGCAGGACACTACGGCTGAGAGAGTGGGTACAGCTATTGATGAGACTCTGATAACACGTGTATACACGGAAAGAAGGAATTTAATTGCACAAATTTTTGATTGCGAGTCATCTAGTGACAACCCACTCTCAGAACATTTTGTAGAATGGGACTCTTTACTAAAACTATCAGAAAAAGAAAAAAGAAACTGGTGGGACACTGAAACGTTGACCTCATATATAAATAAAGAAATGATTCCTAGGGGTCTAAGAATCAAGACGTTACCCACCACAATTTATTCTGATAAGTTTTTGGAATCATGGTATGCCATTTTGAGTGACTGTTCACTTAAGTTGATGAAATTGATTGTTTCACATGAACAGGAAGCATTAAACAAAATGAATGAGGAAATAAATGAGTTAGGAACTACTCTACAGAATGCTTCACCGTCATCGGTGTTTGAAGAACACATGAATGAGATTATTATTAAAACCAAAAACATTGAGAAAGAAATATCAGAGAGATGTTATTGATTACAAGAGAAATGAGGTCTATACATGGAGGAGACGCAAATATGATAATGGGCAAGGAAAAGGAGCACCAGGTGATAAACCTAAATCCATCCTTAAGAAAGGCAGATCCAAGAGACGCTATAGGAAATCACCCAGGAAAGTTAATTTTTCAGAGACTGACGACTCGGATGGTAGCATATCCTCAACACCCTCTAACACCAGCGAAAGATCTGCAACCAGAAATACAGGAAGAAGCAGTTCATCTACTCCTGCACGACAACAGACCAGCAAACAACCGTCAAAAAACGGTGTAGACGGGCAGGAAGGAAACATCGAAAAAATAGGGACAATAACCCGACACCAGAAGAAACTGCAGAAGTGATACATTCGGTCATAAACTTATCCAGTTACATTTTAGACGAGAGTCAGATCTCGCTGTTGAGTAAAGGTCTCAATTTTTCTCCTTCCTGTAACTTTGACTTGCTCAAAACGATACTTGATGTAAACAAACTTGCTAGAAATATTACAGTTAAGAAACATTTCTTTGTTGCTAGTTCAGAGGATGAGATGGTCTCTATGCAGGGAGGTTTGCCTAATGATTACATTGCTGAATTGTCTTTACCTAGCTCGCATAATAAATTTTCAGACCAATGTAATGTTTTATGTATGCGGGCCCTTATGTGCGGTGGCTCTGAAACCAATAATAATGTCAGCAAAAATTTCCCCACGAAAAATTCTGATTTTTACCCAGTGGGCTCACGCCCAGCTATACTTGACAGGTTTCAGGAGATTGTGGAGGGTGAATTAAACAAACTTCACAATCAGGTAGAAGCCAAACATACACATTTAAAAATGAAAAACAATACCGATTTTACCATTAGGAATGCGGACAAAGGAAGGGCGGTAGTTGTCCTTAATTCGTCCCTGTACAGAAAACTAAATACGACCATGTTACAAGATAATACCACCTAATACCACCAGACGACTATGTGGAGATCCTACACAGGCAGCCAACTAGAGCTGAAACAACTCCTAAAAGAGGCGATGCACATGGGCATTCTATCACACAAATTAGAGGAATACCTATTTGTAGAGCACCCTGTTTTTCATTCGCTACCTAAAGTCCATAAAGATATATTTCCCCCTCCCATGAGGCCGATTGTGGCCGGTATTGGTAGCCTAGGGGAGAGATTAGGTGAATGGCTGGACATGTATCTCCAACCCCTCACACATGTAACTCCTAGTTACATTCAAGACACAAAACACATCATTCATATTATGGATAATTTTGAGTGGAAGCAGGGATACAGTTGGGCCACATGTGATGTGGCCGCATTGTATTCCTCCATTCCCCACTCAGAAGGTCTGAGTCTACTGAAAAGGCACCTGGATGTGTATACACGAAGAGAAAGCAGGTTCGGATCCAGCACTCAATGCCAAACACGGAGACGGTCCAATGTAGTAAATAGATCCTTTATTGAAGATAAAATCATGCGGACACACAAAGCTGATTGTAAGGGATCAACGCGTTTCGGCAAGGACTGCCTTATTCATGATCTGGTGTATACAATGGAACATGATACTTTTAAAACCTGGATGTGTATAGTACGTATGATGAATCCCTAAAAACATTTATCTTAATGGCCACATGATTTTTATTAAAGAACAATTTCAATTTTGATCTCATTTTTTATTTGCAGGTGGAGGGGGCCCCTATGGGGGCAAAATTTTCCCCCTCCCTTGTGAATATCTATATGTCCCAATGGGAGGAATCTTACATTTTTTCGGATACAAACCCACACCTTGAATCAATTGCCTGGTTTGGCAGATATATTGATGATCCGGAGGGATTCTAAAAACAGATTTACAGATTTTGTAGAATATCTAAATAACAATGAGATGAATCTAAAGTTTACCTCAGAATTTGGAGGTGAATCCATTAATTTCCTGGACATTACTCTCATGGGCACAGGTAAAGTCTCAGTGTAAAGTCTCAGTGAAACCATTTAGAAAAAAAGTTTCTGGGCACACTACCCTTCTAGCCACCTCATGCCATCCTAAGCACGTGATTAGAAACATCCCCTATGGGGAAATGATAAGTCTCCGCCGTAACTGCACATCAGATCATGATTTCATGCAAGAATTTGAGTCAACGGTTAAAATCTCAACGTTATAAAAATAAGGATATAGCTTCAGTGGCTAAGAAAATTAATAACATCACGCAGAAAACACTACTAGACATGGAAAAATAATAAAGTTACTAATAACAGGGGTAAACAGATGGTGCCATTTGTTACATCATATAGCAACCAGTATTCCCAAATAGTTGACATTGTTAAAAGATTTATTCCCATGCTTGTCCAGGATCCAATTTTACGTCAAATAATATCTCCCGGAATCAAATATATTGCCAAACGAGCTCCTTCCTTGGGCAACAGTCTTTCCCCAAGCCTTTTTTCTTAGCGAAGAAAGTAAAAAACCAACTTGGCTGATGTATAAAGGCAATTATAGATGTGGACATAAACAGTGCAAAATCTGCGATTACATCAAAACAGGGGATACCATCACATCTATGAACACAGGTGTTAGTTACAACATAAAATCTTATATCAATTGTAACACTTCCAGTGTTATATATGTAGCCTCCTGTTTAAAATGCAACAAACAATATGTAGGACACACAGCGGGTCCACTGAAAATCAGAATACGCAGACATTTATCCGATATAAATAACAACTCTGTGAACATTTCCTCCATTTCCAAGCATTTTAGAGATTGCCACAACAAACATACGGATGGTTTTTCTTGGACTGGCATTGAGAGAGTATACCAGCCCATCAGAGGGGGAGATATGAAACGCAAGCTGCTTAACCGCAAAACTTTTTGGATGTTTACTTTAGCCAGTCGGCAACCAGAGGGTCTCAACAAAAGATCTGACATTATATTAACTTATTAATTCCCTTTTTGATATTATATAGTGTTACATTACTATTTATACTACACATGTCATTATTTATTTTGCATATATAAAAAATTTTTTTTTTAAATATCTTCCTCTCATATCCACTTGGTGTGAACAAGTTCCTATGTCATTGCATCATACTTCATGCGTTTTCCACTGTTTACTATGGTGACCTACCTCTTGTTTTGCTTTGTTCCGTCTTGTTTATTTAATACATATATTCTCTTGATCCTGATAGAGCAGACACATTGCTCGTCATACCTTGACTTGATTCCCCCTCCATCCATGTGATGTTTGTAAGATTATAATGTTTTTATTACCGGATTTCTTCATCTCACGGCTCAAGGTGAGGAGGGCTGACACCGTGGATCACATGATCTAATGATTGACAGACTCTGTATTAGCTCCGTGTGTGTCAGCCCTCCCACACTGATCACCTGACTTGTGATGTCATGAAGCGGCTGTTTTAAAAGTATCATGTTCAATTGTACATATTAGATCATGACTAAGGCAGCCCTTGCCGAAACGCGTTGATCTATGTTGCAGCTACGTGTGTCCGCATGACTTTTAATCTTAATAAAGGAAGATTTTTTGATATTGGACCGTCTCCGTGTATGGTACAGAGTGCTGGATTCCGTTTTTCCTGTTTGTTTGGCCCGTGGATAGAGGCTGGCTTCCGGAGCACCTGCCATGATTTGGAGTACGAATATGGAAAGCAAAAGGTTTTTTAGGAGCTATGTGTTTAAGCGCTATTAACCGAATTCAGGAGATGAAGATGAAAAAATGGATAAAGGCTGTGATATGAAAATATTATGTGTAATTTTATTATAAGTAAAACAGCAGAATGAAGTCCAAATGGTTACGCGTTTCGGGAAACAATCCCTTCCTCAGACCATAAATGTTGTAGAGGACCTGCAAGACTTAGATGCTGTTTGCTCCGGAGCAAACAGCATCTAAGTCTTGCAGGTCCTCTACAACATTTATGGTCTGAGGAAGGGATTGTTTCCCGAAACGCGTAACCATTTGGACTTCATTCTGCTGTTTTACTTATAATAAAATTACACATAATATTTTCATATCACAGCCTTTATCCATTTTTTCATCTTCATCTCCTGAATTCGGTTAATAGCGCTTAAACACATAGCTCCTAAAAAACCTTTTGCTTTCCATATTCATATCACTACGGTTTCCTCTGGATTCCGGTATTTGGAGCAAGTGTGAGCTGCTGACGTTAACCTTATCGGAGAACATAAGGGAAAAGGGGTGAATACCTCCCCCCCTCCCCCCATTCTGATTTTATTGCACTTATTCAAGTGCCCACCAGGTGAGCACCTTCTTTATATCTACTCACCACGTTATCTTTACGATATCACGCGAGGCGCCGTCCTCCTTGTTGTCTCTTTTTGTCCTCCATATCTCCTTATGATTTGGAGTACGGACACGCTATCGACACCTTCAGGACGGGTGAGCCGGCGGTTTCCTTTTTCACTTGTTTTATGCTATACACTGCCCCCCCTCCCCCTGTATACACACTGCCCCCCCTCCTCCTGTATACACACTGCCCCCCTCCTCCTGTATACACACTGCCCCCCTCCCCCTGTATACACACTGCCCCACTCCCCCTGTATACACACTGCCCCCCCCCCGCTTCCTGTATACACACTGCCCCCCTCCTGTATACACACTGCTCCCCTTCCCCTGTATACACACTGCCCCCCTTCCCCTGTATACACACTGCCCCCCCTCCTGTATACACACTGCCCCCCTCCCTGGCCCCTGTCATGTCTCCCCCTCACCTGATGCAGCTCTCTCCGTGTGGTCACTGCTTTCCTCGGCAGGTCATGTGACCATGACATCATCAAAGGTCCTTCAGCCTTCAGGGAAAGGAGCGAGTGCGAGAGGGAAGGAATCTCCCGGGCAGCAGGGCAGATTTCCTGCTGACCCGGGGAGATCCGGGGGTCCGAGTGGGCCCCTCCAGTACCCCGGCACTTGCCCGGGTTAGCCGGGTGCTGGCGCCGGGCATCCGTCTTTGTATCCCAGTTATGTGGAAACAACCAAGGACACCATCGGTGTCTTTATGGTTCAAAAAAGTAGACGATATTAGATGTATGTTGGAGCTGACATCATTAGTAAATGGGACAAGGGATAGATTTAATGAAACATGGCAAATTTGGTTAGAGTTCATGAACTCAGAAACATTCAGATCTCATATAATAGATGAAGATTAGTAGCAGACAGTATCCTATTAGAAAATGGGTGATTTGAATTAGAAGATCGAATATAGAAGTATGCGGTACAAGTGGTAGCAGAGCGGGGATTTTTTCCTTTTTTTCTTCTTTGGTATTAGGTCGGTCATGCTTTCTTTTTCTGGTTTCTATTTCTCAGTGGAATTGTTTGTTATGTAATTGTCCATTGAATGCTTTTGATATGTTCTCAATCTATCTGTAATAGAAAAGTTAAAGAAAAAATTTCAAAAGATATGTGTGTATATGTTGAATGTGTGTGTATTTTCTATGTGTGTGTATATACTGTATTTGTTTGTGTATGCTGTATGTATGTGTGTATATGCAATATGAGTATATGGTGTGTTTATACTGTACGTATATACAGCACATATGGTATGTATATACTTGACGTCGAAGTGTATAATGTATATATACTATATGTGTGTGTATTTAGTGTGTATATACTGCAAATGTGTATATGAAGTGTTTATACTGTATGAGTGTGTATATTATGTGTATGTGCTGCATGTAAGAGTGTATAAATGTATGCATGCATGTATACTTGTATGTATACGTGTAAACATAAAAGAATATATAAGATGTATGATTGTATAAATGTGTCTGTGCCAATATGTACATATTTTTTTAAGGGGAAGGTGGTCCCATGTTATGAGACCCAGCCTCGCCTCATTACGCTCCCAACACAGATACTGTAGTATAGGGAGCTGGTTGTACTCACAGAGCAGCACACAGCACTGCTCAAGGGCAAAACTAGGAGAGGCAGGTGCTCATAGCAGGTTTGTGAATGGAGCCCACCTTCTAGCTTAGAAAATATACATAGTTGTACGCTCACAAAATCTGAGTTAGTCACACACATTCATATACTGTATATACACACATTTGTACACAAACAGTGCCATACATCACATATATGTTTTATAATTATTATGCTGTACTGAAGGTGTATGAAGATGTAGGGTTGTTTATACTTTATAGGTAAAAACATTTTTTAGTCGCACCTCCCGTCATGAAGCCTGTGTTCAGGCGTACAAGCTTTGATAAATATTGCCCATTTTGTATCCATCATTTGACTTACAAAACCCCCCCCCACCAAATATGATTAGTAATAATTGACTACTACCATGAGATCACAACTTTTAATGTTTTAATATATTAACAGACACATATGACATGTGTATTACTGTATAAATGACTTATGACTGCCAGTGCTGGACATTACGCAAACTAAGAAAACAAAAATAAAAAAGAAACAACCCCACATACGCTCGTACGATTTCCTTGGCATCATTATGACTAACTTGCTCACTGCAGGGACTAAGACAAGTAATGTTCTGTTGCCCCATATTGCATTGCGGTAAATAAAAAAAATAGTCAAAACATACTGCTAAAACTGGAAGGTAACGTGGGGATTACAATGCATTATAGACCAGACAGAGAAGGTTGCTGTATGCATACTCACATAATGGAAGCCTAGGAATGTTTGACATCATTGAAGTATGGAGCAATGGCTTTTAGTTAGTCTAACCCCAACAGCTGATGACAATTTTTTCCATAAATATACTGCACTCTGTTTAGCTGTCTCATATTGCTGCCTCCATTATACCTAGGCGACAGCCAAATACTATATAAAACTGACATAACAAGATACAAACGGTTCAAGTACTAACGTTCATGTAGGAAAATATGCAATGCCTTAAGTAGCCTCAAGGAGGCAGCAGTGCTGTGAAGTGCACGTTCATCAGTGGGGTCAGGCAAAAGTCTTCCATAGGCCATTTTGTATGAATCATATCTGCTGATATGTCAAACTAGAAAAAGCTAAATTTAATGTTGCAGATAGATATTTTTATTACTGGGCATCTATGCCACTGAAACCAATATATAGTTGAGCACCTTTAAATATACCTGTATGGATCAGACCACAAGTTTCCCTAACCATGAAAATGCTATTAATTCTGCATACAGCGTATCATAGAGCAGGAGGAGCTGAGCAGATTAGTATAGAGTTGTGTGGGACACGGTGTCGTTTTTATGTCCCTGCTAGTTCAATGCTGAAAGATCATTGATATCTATTCACTATTCATATGCACATAAGGGGCTGTTAGTCACTGATAGGACCACCATCATTGACATCACAGCATTGAAAAAGCAGAGATTAAAATCATCAAAATGCACACAAACATTAAATTGGGACTGCTGCTAGTCGCTTCAGCGGCTAACAAGTCCCCATTTACTTCTATGGGCTCATACACACAGCTTTGGTTTACCCAACCCCAAGCATGAGCCGAATGCTCAAGCTACAAAACTCAGGGCAGGTCCTAGTTCTGTCAGAGTCTGTGGCTAAGACAATGAAGTGTGAGTGGCGCTCATACTTCAATGACACATGGGCCGCAATCAAGGGACCTTGAGACATGAAATACATGAAATTCGTGTGAAAGAGGCCTTACACTGTATCCTTTTCACAAAACTACATGTCTGCACAACTCCTACAACATACAGCTCTATAACATACTGTATGCAGCATACACTGTATTCTCATGGTGACAGGTTCCCTTTAAGTGCAAATTCTTAGGGATTTATAGACAGGCAGAAATCATTAACTGTGGTACAGTAAAAAAGAACAATTTTTTAAAGCTGCAGTCACATCTGCAATTATATAGAAAAACAAAACTTAAGTGTATAACCTGCAGGAAAGGTGAATTTATTTTGCGGCAATCTCCCTTACATACAAACTTACTGGTTGTTGGCTGCTAAAACAGCTATCCATCAAGTAAAAACATTAAAGCTAATGATCTTTCAGTGATGTCACTAGTCTCTATAGTGTGTGCGTAGGAAAATTCACTGCTAGTATAATACAAATAAATTCTAAAAATATATCTATCTACTAAAAAGCTGAGTCGTCAAATGTTTTTTTAAAACTTTTTTAGTAACTGGTAAGAAGCTATGGCCCCTGTTATCTAAATGCTGTTTTATTAAGGCAGGTTTTTTTTTAAACGACATGGTGCATATAGCTACTACAAACACACAGGTATTACAAAATGAAGTATAAGTCGTGGTACCTATAGCTTGCTAGTCAGCACCTAGAATATGAAACTAGTAAGGCAACAGCAGTGTCATATACTATAATAATACTTGTTTTCTATCCACGGTGTAGACAAATGGGAATATGTGCGCACACGGAAACTGAATTGCTGGTCCCAGTCAATGTCAAGCCTGTGCTGGGTTTCTGCACATTGGGCCACTAAATGGAGTCAGCTGCCCTTGCTACATCCCCATCCCTGCTTCAGTCTTTGTGTCCTTTCTTAAGTGTCTGCTGTGAATTTTCTATCCTGAGATAGCCCGGGATGGAGCGGTTACCTCGTCCTACCTCTTCAATTACATGTCTACAAAACATTTATGCAGGTTAAATGGTGTTGTCTATCTACAAATGTGAAAATATGGATGGATTAAAGAAGTTTTCTAAAAGTACAAAGGTTTACCACAGGTACTATTATTAATGGCAGTGCCTCCCTCAACACATTCCCAGTCAAGAGAATGTACTATAGGCATTGGGCAATAGTGCATTATGGTCTAGAGCAGATGTGTCCCACCTGCCAGGATGGTGATACACCTCTGATGTAATACAGAGGCTGGTGGGGTATACACACTATACATATGGCATACTGAAACTGCAGTTTAGCACGTTTTGCTGGAGAAAGCAGAGCTAAACAATAACTGATGCTCATTTTATGAGCAATTTTAAGTGTGCCTTCAGCAATTTAATGATGGGTGGAAATGGTTAAGATCTACATTAATCACATTATATAACTAGGAATCATTTACAGTAGCTGTAAGGGTGTTAGTGCACAGATTCACTGTATTTCCAATCTGATGTTATATCTTCTGGCATAGTGTACTGGTGGTTGGTTTCTCTGCTCAATCCCTTCTTTGTTTACGCTGCTTGACATTGTCCTCCAGGGATGAAAAGCCATTTGTGTGTCCGTTCACCGCAGTCACTGAGCCATTCGGGTAATCTTTCCTTCGGGAGGCGGCTTTCTTGTAGGTCTGTAAGAGAATGGCAAAATGTCACTTCTCTATACAAATGTAGGGTGTAACTGTAGGCTGAGACTAATAAGAATGGATATACACGTAATGTTGAGATACTGAAGGGATGAAATACTAAGTCCTTGACCAATTTAGTCTAAAGATAACAGTAAATGCATGCACTGCCGCTGCGTAAAATTGTTTTACACGGTAAAATAAGGACCAGTCAACCAAAGTGTGAAATTGATCAATGACAAATAAAGTACACAATTTTATTTATTTATGTGAAGTAATAATATGCAATTACTGTAGCTAATTAAATGTCTGAAACATGAGTATACATGGAGTTGAGATCTTGTAGGTTCCGGTTGGGAGAAGATGCTAATTCTATTAAATGCGTGAACATAGTCCCATACACAAAGGTTGCTGAAACTATCTAAAAGCAATTGCTATCACAGCAATCACATTACAGATGTTTTTTTCTTATAAATCTGCCCGAGTGTCAATATATGTTATTCTATGGACTTTATATACATAACCTGTGCATTCAGTATGGAGATTACATACCATTTGAAGTGTCATAGAGGTTCACTATGGACATAATGTAGACTAGTTTTTCATGTTACTAAACTTTATCTTTCTTAAATGTTCTATGTCCAATTATAAATACAGGAAAACACCTTTTTTCCTATTCTGTGATCTTTAGTAAATATAGGGTGTTTATTTTCGGTTGCCCTTGGTTCAGACCTCTGCTGTTATCCTGTGGTTGTGCTTCCACAGATGATCACTGTTTTCTCAGCTTTCTACCACTGATCACTATACAGCTTTCTACCACTGATCACTATGTAGCTTTCTACCACTGATCACTATGTAGCTTTCTACCACTGATCACTATGTAGCTTTCTACCACTGATCACTATGTAGCTTTCTACCACAGATCACTATGTAGCTTTCTACCACTGATCACTATGTAGCTTTCTACCACTGATCACTATGTAGCTTTCTACCACTGATCACTATACAGCTTTCTACCACTGATCACTATGTAGCTTTCTACCACTGATCACTATGTAGCTTTCTACCACTGATCACTATGTAGCTTTCTACCACTGATCACTATACAGCTTTCTACCACTGATCACTATACAGCTTTCTACCACTGATCACTATGTAGCTTTCTACCACTGATCACTATGTAGCTTTCTACCACTGATCACTATGTAGCTTTCTACCACTGATCACTATACAGCTTTCTACCACTGATCACTATACAGCTTTCTACCACTGATCACTATACAGCTTTCTACCACTGATCACTATACAGCTTTCTACCACTGATCACTATACAGCTTTCTACCACTGATCACTATACAGCTTTCTACCACTGATCACTATGTAGCTTTCTACCACTGATCACTATGTAGCTTTCTACCACTGATCACTATGTAGCTTTCTACCACTGATCACTATGTAGCTTTCTACCACTGATCACTATGTAGCTTTCTACCACTGATCACTATACAGCTTTCTACCACTGATCACTATACAGCTTTCTACCACTGATCACTATACAGCTTTCTACCACTGATCACTATACAGCTTTCTACCACTGATCACTATGTAGCTTTCTACCACTGATCACTATGTAGCTTTCTACCACTGATCACTATGTAGCTTTCTACCACTGATCACTATGTAGCTTTCTACCACAGATCACTATGTAGCTTTCTACCACTGATCACTATGTAGCTTTCTACCACAGATCACTATGTAGCTTTCTACCACTGATCACTATGTAGCTTTCTACCACTGATCACTATGTAGCTTTCTACCACTGATCACTATGTAGCTTTCTACCACTGATCACTATGTAGCTTTCTACCACTGATCACTATGTAGCTTTCTACCACTGATCACTATACAGCTTTCTACCACTGATCACTATGTAGCTTTCTACCACTGATCACTATGTAGCTTTCTACCACTGATCACTATACAGCTTTCTACCACTGATCACTATGTAGCTTTCTACCACTGATCACTATGTAGCTTTCTACCACAGATCACAATGTAGCTTTCTACCACAGATCACAATGTAGCTTTCTACCACTGATCACTATGTAGCTTTCTACCACTGATCACTATACAGCTTTCTACCACTGATCACTATGTAGCTTTCTACCACTGATCACTATGTAGCTTTCTACCACTGATCACTATGTAGCTTTCTACCACTGATCACTATACAGCTTTCTACCACTGATCACTATACAGCTTTCTACCACTGATCACTATACAGCTTTCTACCACTGATCACTATGTAGCTTTCTACCACTGATCACTATGTGTAGCTTTCTACCACAGATCACAATGTAGCTTTCTACCACTGATCACTATGTAGCTTTCTACCACTGATCACTATGTAGCTTTCTACCACTGATCACTATGTAGCTTTCTACCACAGATCACTATGTAGCTTTCTACCACTGATCACTATGTAGCTTTCTACCACAGATCACTATGTAGCTTTCTACCACTGATCACTATGTAGCTTTCTACCACTGATCACTATGTAGCTTTCTACCACTGATCACTATGTAGCTTTCTACCACTGATCACTATGTAGCTTTCTACCACTGATCACTATGTAGCTTTCTACCACTGATCACTATGTAGCTTTCTACCACTGATCACTATGTAGCTTTCTACCACTGATCACTATGTAGCTTTCTACCACTGATCACTATGTAGCTTTCTACCACAGATCACTATGTAGCTTTCTACCACTGATCACTATGTAGCTTTCTACCACAGATCACTATGTAGCTTTCTACCACTGATCACTATGTAGCTTTCTACCACTGATCACTATGTAGCTTTCTACCACTGATCACTATGTAGCTTTCTACCACTGATCACTATGTAGCTTTCTACCACTGATCACTATGTAGCTTTCTACCACTGATCACTATACAACTTTCTACCACTGATCACTATGTAGCTTTCTACCACTGATCACTATGTAGCTTTCTACCACTGATCACTATACAGCTTTCTACCACTGATCACTATGTAGCTTTCTACCACTGATCACTATACAGCTTTCTACCACTGATCACTATACAGCTTTCTACCACTGATCACTATACAGCTTTCTACCACTGATCACTATACAGCTTTCTACCACTGATCACTATACAGCTTTCTACCACTGATCACTATGTAGCTTTCTACCACTGATCACTATGTAGCTTTCTACCACTGATCACTATGTAGCTTTCTACCACTGATCACTATGTAGCTTTCTACCACTGATCACTATGTAGCTTTCTACCACTGATCACTATGTAGCTTTCTACCACTGATCACTATGTAGCTTTCTACCACTGATCACTATGTGTAGCTTTCTACCACAGATCACAATGTAGCTTTCTACCACTGATCACTATGTAGCTTTCTACCACTGATCACTATGTAGCTTTCTACCACTGATCACTATGTAGCTTTCTACCACTGATCACTATGTAGCTTTCTACCACTGATCACTATGTAGCTTTCTACCACTGATCACTATGTAGCTTTCTACCACAGATCACAATGTAGCTTTCTACCACTGATCACTATGTAGCTTTCTACCACTGATCACTATGTAGCTTTCTACCACTGATCACTGTGTAGCTTTCTACCACTGATCACTATGTAGCTTTCTACCACTGATCACTATGTAGCTTTCTACCACTGATCACTATGTAGCTTTCTACCACTGATCACTATGTAGCTTTCTACCACTGATCACTATACAGCTTTCTACCACTGATCACTATGTAGCTTTCTACCACTGATCACTATACAGCTTTCTACCACTGATCACTATGTAGCTTTCTACCACAGATCACTATACAGCTTTCTACCACTGATCACTATGTAGCTTTCTACCACTGATCACTATGTAGCTTTCTACCACTGATCACTATGTAGCTTTCTACCACTGATCACTATACAGCTTTCTACCACTGATCACTATGTAGCTTTCTACCACTGATCACTATACAGCTTTCTACCACTGATCACTATGTAGCTTTCTACCACAGATCACTATACAGCTTTCTACCACTGATCACTATGTAGCTTTCTACCACTGATCACTATGTAGCTTTCTACCACTGATCACTATGTAGCTTTCTACCACTGATCACTATGTAGCTTTCTACCACTGATCACTATGTAGCTTTCTACCACAGATCACAATGTAGCTTTCTACCACAGATCACAATGTAGCTTTCTACCACTGATCACTATGTAGCTTTCTACCACTGATCACTATACAGCTTTCTACCACTGATCACTATGTAGCTTTCTACCACTGATCACTATGTAGCTTTCTACCACTGATCACTATGTAGCTTTCTACCACTGATCACTATGTAGCTTTCTACCACTGATCACTATACAGCTTTCTACCACTGATCACTATACAGCTTTCTACCACTGATCACTATACAGCTTTCTACCACTGATCACTATGTAGCTTTCTACCACTGATCACTATGTGTAGCTTTCTACCACAGATCACAATGTAGCTTTCTACCACTGATCACTATGTAGCTTTCTACCACTGATCACTATGTAGCTTTCTACCACTGATCACTATGTAGCTTTCTACCACAGATCACTATGTAGCTTTCTACCACTGATCACTATGTAGCTTTCTACCACAGATCACTATGTAGCTTTCTACCACTGATCACTATGTAGCTTTCTACCACTGATCACTATGTAGCTTTCTACCACTGATCACTATGTAGCTTTCTACCACTGATCACTATGTAGCTTTCTACCACTGATCACTATGTAGCTTTCTACCACTGATCACTATGTAGCTTTCTACCACTGATCACTATACAGCTTTCTACCACTGATCACTATGTAGCTTTCTACCACTGATCACTATGTAGCTTTCTACCACTGATCACTATGTAGCTTTCTACCACTGATCACTATACAGCTTTCTACCACTGATCACTATGTAGCTTTCTACCACTGATCACTATACAGCTTTCTACCACTGATCACTATACAGCTTTCTACCACTGATCACTATACAGCTTTCTACCACTGATCACTATACAGCTTTCTACCACTGATCACTATGTAGCTTTCTACCACTGATCACTATGTAGCTTTCTACCACTGATCACTATGTAGCTTTCTACCACTGATCACTATGTAGCTTTCTACCACTGATCACTATGTAGCTTTCTACCACTGATCACTATGTAGCTTTCTACCACTGATCACTATGTAGCTTTCTACCACTGATCACTATGTAGCTTTCTACCACTGATCACTATACAGCTTTCTACCACTGATCACTATGTAGCTTTCTACCACTGATCACTATGTAGCTTTCTACCACTGATCACTATGTAGCTTTCTACCACTGATCACTATGTAGCTTTCTACCACTGATCACTATGTAGCTTTCTACCACTGATCACTATACAGCTTTCTACCACTGATCACTATGTAGCTTTCTACCACTGATCACTATGTAGCTTTCTACCACTGATCACTATGTAGCTTTCTACCACAGATCACAATGTAGCTTTCTACCACTGATCACTATGTAGCTTTCTACCACTGATCACTATGTAGCTTTCTACCACTGATCACTGTGTAGCTTTCTACCACTGATCACTATGTAGCTTTCTACCACTGATCACTATGTAGCTTTCTACCACTGATCACTATGTAGCTTTCTACCACTGATCACTATGTAGCTTTCTACCACTGATCACTATACAGCTTTCTACCACTGATCACTATGTAGCTTTCTACCACTGATCACTATACAGCTTTCTACCACTGATCACTATACAGCTTTCTACCACTGATCACTATGTAGCTTTCTACCACTGATCACTATACAGCTTTCTACCACTGATCACTATGTAGCTTTCTACCACAGATCACTATACAGCTTTCTACCACTGATCACTATGTAGCTTTCTACCACTGATCACTATGTAGCTTTCTACCACTGATCACTATGTAGCTTTCTACCACTGATCACTATGTAGCTTTCTACCACTGATCACTATGTAGCTTTCTACCACTGATCACTATGTAGCTTTCTACCACAGATCACAATGTAGCTTTCTACCACAGATCACAATGTAGCTTTCTACCACTGATCACTATGTAGCTTTCTACCACTGATCACTATACAGCTTTCTACCACTGATCACTATGTAGCTTTCTACCACTGATCACTATGTAGCTTTCTACCACTGATCACTATACAGCTTTCTACCACTGATCACTATACAGCTTTCTACCACTGATCACTATACAGCTTTCTACCACTGATCACTATGTATGTACCACTGATCACTATCAGTATGCCTAGTTAGGTACAGAAATATTTGGATATTGACATAATCCTCATAATTCAGGCAATGCATGAAATGAAAAAAAACTGAGATGCACTGAACTTAGGAATTGTCCCCTATTTTTCTACAAAACTTCTTAATTTCAGAGGCTCAAAAGTAACAAATACATAGTGATAAATATATAAATAAATTCTCCTTTTTGATGCTTTGCCAGACCTTTACTGTAGTTTCGTTTTTCAGTTATTTGTTTCTGGGTCCCTCTCCCTTAAAAGGGACAGCATCACAGGATTTACCCCATTAAACTACTAGCACCCTCAGGTAGGATATTACTGTAAATACTCAAGTATAAGCTGACCCAAATATAAGCTGAGGTTCCTAATTTTACCACAAAAAAGGGAAAACCTATTGACTTGAGTATATAGCCAGGTCCCTGCCCCAGTATATGACCAGCCACCATTTCCAAAGTATACAGCCAGCCCCTTGCTCCATTATACAGCCAGCGAGTCTGCCCCCGTATATAGCCAGACTTGTTTGCCCTATTTATAAATAAAATCAATACTCACCCCCCCCCCTTCCAGATCTTTGTTTCTTCCGTACAGCAGCCGTAGGTCCATGCCGGCACAGCTCTGACGTCAGCCGCTGCCAACATCAGTGTGTGCCAGTTGCCGCTGCTGGACGGAAGAAGACCTGCGGGGAGCGTCGGAAAGAAGAATTTTGAAATCATTATTTTTTTCATGACTTGAGTATAAGCAGAGTTTGGGGTTAATCAGCACATTTTTTAATGCTGAAAAACGTGGTTTTTCTCAAGTATATACGGTAAATGTCCTTTCTAGAATTACCTCTTTTATGTCAAATCTCAGCAGGTATGTGAAAATCAGCTGAGAATTAAGAGAACCTGAAACGAGTCAACTTTAAATCCTGCAGGGGAGTGTCAGTTCAAACACCCCTATCTTCAGTTCTATAATACATAGACACATGATTTTAGTGTCATATAAAAAAAAAGAAAAGAATCTCATCTTTCACATCCTATAAGGCCCTTTAAGCTAAAGAATCGGAGATAGAGGCACTTTAAGGACTTAGCGGATGGTAGATGATTACTTTTTGGAGAAAAATCAAAAAAAGGCAGCTACATATTTAAGAGCTGCGATTCTTAGAGCCTTCCTCCAACTGTAAATACCTTCCTGAGATTTCTGGTTTTATTATTAAATAAGATCTTTGGTCTGCTATTTTCACAGTATAACATTTAGTTAAATTATTTAATAAGTAGTTCAATTATTTAATGCTAAAAATCATTAGGCCATCAGCTATTAGTCATTATTTTATACAGACTTTAGATGCATTTCCCTCCAAGTGTTACACTAAAAATATTCTACAGTCTCAATTTTGGCCAGTTCCTCTTGGGAATACATCAGCATTTTTATAGTTTTCTGTCTTAAGTGGTCTATTTTAGGAAGAGAGCAGATGTCACATCGGTCAGGAATTCTAAGCTCAACTCCTCACTCTAATAAACTATACTGGGAAACTCTTCCCAGCCCCAGCAGTGTCATGTTTAGTTATAACAATGAGAAGGAAGCAGTCACTGTGAGGATGTGTCTGTAGAAGTATTCATACCTGAATGTAGAAATTGGTAAAGAGGATAATAAGGGAGATCATGTAGGAGTTCTGGAAATACAGCCATCCCATGGGAAATTTACAGGGCCAAATCATTGCACAGCTGGTCTGAGTCATTGTTAGGACGAATTGGGTCTGTGGTAAATGAGAAAAGTAGATATACAGACACAAATAAGTGACAGGAAATGTAACATTTACATAAAACACAACAAAACAATGTGCATATGAAGAGCCAAATATACACTCTAGTCCAGTCTCTGTCAAAATTTTAAGAATCTATGGGCCTAATCGTATACCCTACATAATCCACTATCAGATAGAAGCTGCGTGTACAGTGTAGCAGAGTGTATCTTCTATCTGGGAGTTACTGAAACAGATTACAACCCCTGTGTTTGACCACCACGGGGAGGTGAAATCTGTCTTTAAAGAATTGGAAGTCTGTAAATTCTCTATCACATAAATATTGAAGGGAATTCATCAAGTAGTGGTGTATCGTTGTGGCAGCATTCATTATTGACTTTCCGCCAGTGTTTTTTTTTTGCTGATCTATTTTTTCCATGCTGCACTTTGTGCGCCGTATTTATTAAGTGTTGGCGCCACTATATTTCTCCTTTTCCGTCACGTCTTTTTTTTTTGTCGCAGCTTAGTAATCCCTACAATTTCTTGCGCTTCTAGGTTCCCAACACATTTTTGTTCCAATTTTGTGGTGCACAAATAGAATTTGGCAGATGAGCTTGTATCTCGTCTATTTCACCATCATAAATGCAGACAGCTCAGAATCTTTTTGTCGTGCACTAATTCATTAACCCCTTTAGATCCAAAATCTAATATCCCTCTATAACAGTGATGGCGAACCTTTCAGAACTCGAGTGCCCAAACTGCAAGCCTACACCCACTTATCTATCCCAAAGTGCCAGCATGGTAATTTAGACCAGTAATACCCACAATAACACTATTTAAACGCCAAATAATACTGCCACATGATAAGCATCACTATTACAACAACATAAATGGCATCATGCTTAATATTACCACCATACAGTAATTGCTTTTAATGCCAGTGATGAACATTGGCGCCATATAGTGATAATTATCACCGCCATACAGTGAAGATATAGCATCATGTAAAAGGACACCAATGCTACTGCTACACCAGTTTTAGCGTCCCCTTTCTTGCTTCCTCTTAGGATTAGTCCTCTTCTTTAGTCCATGTTCACACACTGTGATTGACTGAGGGTGCGATCAGATGCACCACTTTCATTCTGTTTAGAAAGAGCATTAAAAGTGAATGGGGGGGGGGGGGGGGGCGCGAGCCATGGCCCGATCATATACGCATTGCTATGGAAGTGCATTAGATTGTCAGCTAGCACCCAGTGTCTTGCATTCAACAAGACATAGAAACACATATATAAATCGAGCCATGGTTAGCCCCCATGCACTTTAATTCTGTTTCTAAACTTAATCAGAGCGGTACGTCTGACTGCACCATCGCATCCATGAACTCGCACCCCATGTTTTCCATGATTTACAATCCAAACATGTGGGGATCTATCTCAATCACAAGAATTTAGGCTTAAACCCCCTTCTACGCTTGTGAGTGTGATGCGCTGAACTCGCAGCATGCGCTGCCTGGATCTCCCGGCCTGAACGCTGCAAACTGGTACTGAATTCAGCATGTCAGTGCAGTTCTGGTTTACAGCATTCAGCCTGGGCAATCCAGCGCATGCAAGTTCAGCGCATCACACTCGCAAGTGTGAAAGGGGCCTTAATCTATCAAAATTTAGAAGGTGAAAGCAGCACTGTGGGAGAGGGAAACAGGGGCAGGGACTGAAAGTGCCAGGAAAAGTGAGTAAATGAGGTCCAAGTCGCATCTGGTACAATAAATACAAACTATCAGGCACTGAGGGGATGGGGAAACCTATTTAGCAAGATCTCCTCACTGGGGCAAACTGGGTGTTGTGGGGTGGAGGGCACAAAACACTGAAGTCAATTATTTAACACTTTACCTGCTGCCTGCTTACACAGACAGCAGACAATGCAGTACCTGGCTTCCCCTGCCTGTAGTGAGGGGCTGCATTCCCTTATCTTCCTTATCAGTCATCTTGCTGCTGTGAACTCCTGGCTGCCGGCTTCTGGCTTCCCGGGCTCAGGTTCAGTGAAGAGGAGGGGGAGGGAGCAAAGAGAGAGGCAGTGACACGCTGCTGCTGCTTCACAAGTTATGGCAGGACAGGTCAGCTGCTGCCTGCACTGTGAAGCCGACAGTCCGTCCAAGGTGTATGTAGCAGAGCAGAGAGTGTGTTATCCTCTGCTCTGCCTCTCCGATGCTTATTGAATCACTGGAGCTCCGGCACGTAGCAGCAGCTTGTAGCCTGGCCGGAGCTCCATTAATAAAACAGACATGGTGGAGGCAATGGTGCGCGTGCCAGCAGAGAGGGCTCTGCGTGCCCTGTCTGGCACGCGTGCCATAGGTTCGCCACCACTGCTCTATAAATTACTGCACTATTTGTGTGCCATAAACACAGCCCTTGCAACACAATTGATGAATGTTCCTGATTGGGTCTTGAAATGGTAAATTGTAACTTGTGCTGTTATTGGTTGCTATGAGATACATAGGCAGCTTCCAGAAATCAGGTGTATTGTTTTCACTGCAGCATGAAGTGATTTTATTTTGGGACGACAAATGGCTTCCTGGTTGGGAATTCCTGGTGTCAGCGGTAGGTTAAACACTACTGCTCAAAAAGATGTTTTTTTATGCCACACCCTACACCTCACTGGTTTCAGAGATTAAGTGATCCTACAGTACACACAACTATGTTATTATGTAACGTGCACATTGCACATTTACTTTACTGACAAGTGAAAAATGCATGAAAGTCTTACCAGCTGGCACTGAGTGATGTATTTCTTCCACCATAGATAAGGTCGCATGGCTGGAATAGCTGAGAGTCCATAGTAAGAGTACATGAGGACATGGATAAAACTATTGAGAGTGGCACCAAAGTAGGCTAAAAAAAAAAAAAAAATACAACAAAACATTTTATAAAATAGAATGTTTCAGTAAATATCGTTATTATATAGTCACTTTTGATCTCAGTCTTAGGCTTCATTCACTCTACCGTATGGGGGACATATGTACAGCCGGCTTGTACCCAATGCAATACTATGGAGAGAGTAAGGTTACTCCATCTCTCCATGGTGCCCGCCAAGCCGTAGCCGTGCAGGCATACATCAGTGTTAATGCAGCCTTAGGATGTATCTCATACTATCTCAATTACAGTTCTGGAGACATTACTTTAATATTCCTCCTACAAATTTATCATTAGATTGACAAACACATTGTACAAAAATGGGTCCATTGTAAGGACTTGATTGTCCAATGCATATATGAGATTCTTCACTTGATGAAGTGGGGTTCATGACCTGCAGCAGTAGCTCTTATGCCTCCAGCTTTATCCTCCTATACTGGGCTGATAAATTGCTGAGGCCAGGTCACTGGTTATGGAAAATTATTTAAATATTATACAAACTAAGCTGTAGGGAAATTGAGCTGCTTTCCCTTTGTGGTTTTATTTTTGCCATTGAAAAAAGCTGAAGAAACTCCTTGTATATTAATAAGCAAACTAGAGGGAATTCAGAAAGATTGGAATAAAAAGTAAACTTACACCTTGTGTATTTCTGAATAGGTGGTAGATTACAAAGATCGAATTGGAACAGAACAAGCATGTGTATACATGTCCTAATCTCACTCAACATTTAATACTCACAGTGTCCACAAGGTACCCAGTTCATGACAAACCACCAGATGTTCAGCATGGATGCATGGTGATAGACGTGTAGGACGGTAATTTGATGGTTGTTTTTGCGGAGGATGAAAAAAAAAGTGTCCATAAACTCGATGAGCTTTGAAAAGTAGTACCACCAGAGGACTCGAGTTATCTGTGAGGAAATAAATGACACCATGTTACCATATACGTCTATATAATTACATAATTAAATGAAAATGTCAGAAAAAAAACATCAATGTGGGTCTTGTGCTCTGCATATAGAAGAGATTATTGTAAATGCCCTTCTGTACACATCCTTAGTAAACTGTTACTTGGTCCCAAAGCCTTTCCAACCCACTAAACCTTACAGTACAGTACTTCACCAGAGCCCGCTGCATGGTCTTGCTGCGGTGGGGTGCCACCAGGTCGTTCCACAGATGTGGATAGCCTGCGGTGGCAACCAAGGTAGTGGAGATGCAGAGACAGATCGTGCATGGAATTACAGCAGGAATACAGCGCTGGAAGGAACACTGGAACTCACGGCAGGAACACAGGAGCTGGCACACAGAACAGGAACGGATAATAGGAACATTGGAGACACTGGAACACGGGAGGGTTTTCACTTCACAGGAAATGGCTGAAGATCCGACGGGGCATGATGGGAGCCGCCGGATTATATAGCAGGGCCGGATTAATTCTGAAGAGCCGGCGCCTGCGCACGCTAGGGAGCGGGATCGCGGGCAGCCTAGTCGGGTGCAGAGCAGGAGCATGGAGAGGCAAGTTCGCATCTGGGGACGGAGCAGCGGAGGGGCACGGGTTCGCGCGCCATCCGTGACATGGATCGCGGGGGCACACATGACAGAGCTTCACATTGGAGTGCAGTGGGGAAGTATTATTATTGTAGAGACCATGAAAATATATTCACAATTCTGCTAGTTTCCTGGTGTTGAGTGGAAGAAGTGCATTGTGAGAACTTAGGTGGACATTACACAAAGAGCACCGAGTTGTTAGGTGACATATCTAGATCACCGGGCACTTCTGAGAAGAACTTTAAAAAGGAGCTCTGTATGTGACTGTATTAAATAACTGAAGTAGAACAAAATCAGGGCCGGAACTGCACAGCTACAGAGCAATAAAGAATTCTCAGTTTCAATATCCTTCATTCCAGCTCCTTCTGAACGTGTCCAAACAAGTGGCTGTTTCTGTTCTTCTTTTATTCTTTGTGATAAGTAAGGACTGTTATGATTGCAGTTATGTCAGAATATGTGCAGTTATTAGGTAATGGCTTCAACTTCTACATTGCTACATGTGCATGGGACCGGTTTCCTACTGTGCAGGAAAGAATTGATCAATTCTGCACTTCCTTTACTCTGATTCTAAATGAAGGTGAAACACTAGCCAACCAATGGCAGAAAACATTACATTGTCTCATTATTTAGTAATTAACCCCTTAAAGACGCAGCCATTTTGTAGCTTATGGCTCAGCCCCAATTTTTGGATTCTGACTTGCAACGCTTTATATGGTTATAACTTTTGGACACTGTTACTTATCAAAGCGATTCTGAGATTGTTTTCTTGTACTTAATTTCAGTGGTAAATGTTGGATGATAAGTTCTGCGTTTATTTTCAAAAAAAAAAAAAAGATAAATTTTCGAAATTCGAAATCATTGCATTTTCAGGCAGATAGATTTACTACCTAAAGAAGATGCTGAATAACATTTCCCATATGACTACTTTACATTTTCATAATTTTTGAAATGTCTGGATAATTTATTACAAATCAAATACCCGTTTTCTGGATTTTCAGAAATTGGGGATAAATACAGTTTTGAATAAAATTATACATATTTAACATCAAAACCCCTCTATATAATCAACCCATTTTCAAATCTGCACCCCTCAACCTATCAGAAACAGCTTTTAGGAAGATTGTTTACCCCTTGAGATCTTCATAGTAATTGAATCAAAATGGAGGTGAAATTTAGAATGGTCAAATTTTGACGGTTATATGTTCATTTAGCCATAAAATTTACACATTTCCAAAAGATAAAAAGAAAAAACCCATCTTATAATTTGTTATGCAATTTCTCCCGAGTACAGAGACCTCCAACATGTGGCCGTTACTTGTTTTATGGGTGCACGGCGAGGTGCAGAAGGGAAGGAGAGACCTGCAGCTGCCAGGATTTTAGTTTACTCATTGGTTCTTTTTGTAGGCTATAAAATTTTATCTTTTTCGTTATTGGGGCCATATGACAGCATTTTTTTTGCGGGATGAGATGCATTTTCCAGTGTTCCCATTTTGGGGTTGGTATCCCCTATTGTTGAAAATTTAAGAACTTTTTTTGAGTGCAAGAATAGAAAAGCATAAATTCTGTACTATATTTTTTCATTTTTTTTTTGGTGTTCCACCGTATAGACTAATAATCATGTTATCTTTATTCTATGGGTCAATACGATAACGGGGATATGAATATTTTTTTTTTTTAAGTTGTACTAAATTTGTCAAATAAACCCTATGTGGGAAAAATCTATCAGTTTTGCATTGCCGTCTTTCAAGTGGCATAACATTGTTACTTTTTTGGCTACGGAGCTGGTTGATGGCTTGTTTTTTTGCAGGACATGTTGTACTTTACACCAGTATCATTCTGGAGTACGTATGTTTTTTTTATCACTTTTTATAGCATTTTTTTGTGGGATTGAATATATAAAAATCATAATTTTTGGAGTGTTTATAACAGGTTTTCTTTAACAGCGTTCATCGTGCGGGTTCAATAATTATTTACTGTTATTCTACGGGTTGTTACGGACGCGGTGATACTATATATGTGGGGTTTGTGTTATGATTTAGACTTTTTTTGTGTTATATGTCTCTTTATATGTTATTGGGCTTATGGGCATTTTTATTGATTTCTAACTTTATTTGTTATTGAATAACTTTTTTTTTTTTACATTAACCATTAACTGTTTCCACCATGGGACATGAACAAGCAGTCATCTGATTGCTTGTTCATGATAATACTCTGCAATATTGATGTATTGCAGGGTATTAACAGTGTCAGCCTATGCACATGTTCGTGGGGAAAAGACCCCTCAAAGGCAAGTTAAATGCCGCGGTCGCACTGACCGAGTGTTATACTGGGGTGTCGGCTATCAGTCACAGATGGCACCCCGTGTTTCCCGATGCCAGTTCGGCTGAGATCTTCAGCTGAACCGGCATAAGCTACGTCTGATATATATCGGACGCTGAGCGCTAAGTCACTGCGCTCAACGTCCAATATATCGGACGCAGAGCGCTAAGGGAATAATAACCTTTTTGTTCACAAGCATTTTCACGCTCATTCAGCAGTAAGAGGTAGACCACAAGTAAGGAAGTTTACCATGGTTATTACAAATGCACCCAAATTGTGCTTATGCTGGTAAACTACCCCTTTCTGCTGTAGGAGCCACATATCACGTGAACGTGCCATCCATGTGCTCATTAGGTTCGGCATACTCCCGCCATGAACACTGGGAGGAGTGTATGGATTTCTCTGGCATTAGGTTTGGCTACGTGGTTGAAAAACTAACAGGACATAGCTTTAAACATTTCTAGAATAAATATTAATCTCACCCAGAGGCAGCATTAACACCTGTGCAAGCATCACATCCACTTTTACAGACAGTCTTACTCCTTATAAAAAGCCCCATGCATCTAAAAACAAATAGACTTTTCCCTGTGTTTGAGGGACAATAAGGATGGTCCTCTTCTATCCATCGCGGCCCCGGCATCGGCTCCATGTCCCCACGCAGTCCGTCGCAGGCACCTTGACGTCAGCCGCTTGCTGACATCGTAGTGTGTGCCGATGCCGGTGCACACACTGGCTATATACCACAGGGGGCTGGCTGGCTATATACCACAGGGGGCTGGCTGGCTATATACCACAGGGGGCTGGCTGGCTATATACCACAGGGGGCTGGCAGGCTATATACTGGGGCTGTGACCAATGCACCCTTGGCTTATACTCGAGTTAATAGGTTTTTCCAGTTTTTTGTGTTAAAATTAGGGATCTCGGCTTATGCATGAATATATACAGTATTTAAAAGAACAGACAAATGGTCCATTAAATAGTATTGCATTGCCATGCATAACAAAAAGGGACGGAGGATGTGCGACTTCAGAAGTCAGTTTTCTATGGTGAAGTTTGTGAAGGATGGGTTAGACTTCTGGTAATATACTGATTAGAGCAGTCATGTTACTACAAATTTCATACTTTTCCTCGACTAAACATACTCCTCAGAAACACAAAGAGGAATATTTTTTTACTTACTTTTTGCCAGAAGATAATTAGTGCGACCTCTGATCTCACAAGATAAAATATATAGCATCTTCTTGATTCATACACAGAAGGGCTCTTGCACATGAAAGTGAGCAGCCTGTGTAAATGGGCCGTATGGTAGACCGATCCCACAGGCTTCAGGGCCAGTGTCGATCAACTGGAAGGAAAGTGCTTTGACTCCATACCATCATTTCCCTATACTACTTTTGTTCTGTCTTTCGTGTGTAACCTCCTGTGATGATTTAGTAGAATAGGTTGCTAAACAACAAAGTAATTTGCAATTTGGCTCGGTTTCAAAATCATGTACCTTGAAAAAGGTTTCATGTTGACAAATGATGAATTGAATTTGGTTGGCACATTCACCTTTCACTGCTATGCTGTGTGTACATATGAGTTTTCTCTATGGGTCTTAAAACAATAAGGTCAACAAAGGTCTAATAATGTTAAAATGATGCGCCCTTCCAGTTCCTATGTACAAGGCATAGTTACATAACCTGGTGCCCTCCTTTTTAACCTTTACAACAAGGGCTCTCTGATTCCTCAAAGTAGAACCTGTGCCAAAGTAGACTAGTATACTACTGCTACCCCTACTCTTGTCTCTGACATTGCTCTTTTGTTCTAGACACTTTTGAAACACTCATTAATACCTATTTTACTTTTAACACAATATCAGTTTACTGATTTACAATGAGTGTTTTTCTTTCTATGCACCAAACTTTTTGAATCTCTTTCCACGTACAGGTCATGTAGGGCATGCAATGGGCTTGCCGTGGTCTCATCTTATCAGCAGAACAGTCTGGGCAGAAAGTGCAGTGTCAGATTATTGCTGTCTGTGATACATAATGGCTCAGATTTGCCAAGAGTCTAGATAAGAGACAACTAATTCACACTCTTTAATCTACCTAGCCAAGTGATAAGCTACTAAGAAGCCCTGCATCATTTCTTTTCCCCATTTGCCGTGTGTCTGACCTCCATGAGTATTTCTTACATCACCTAGATGTGCGTTGTGCTTGAGATGGCTGGTACAATCACATATCACAAGTAATTGCTCTTTACTGTCAGTAGATTAAGCAGAAGGTATGCACGAAGAGTTCCATCTACAGCTGCACAACAGGTGTTTTTGATGTATTCAAGTATAGTAAAAGTAGTTTGTCTCACCTTCATGTCTGCTTCACCTCCACTGTGAGTGTCCTGACAGAAGAAGTTGTAGCTTCCTTCCCATACTCCTGTCACCAGCTGTAAATGAACAAAATGCGGTGAAATGTGACTGGTATAACATAAGGAATTACATTACAGTCTATGACCAAATTAAAAAGTGCTAATTCACAGGTAAGTTTTTTACAGAGGTGTTTTGAGTTCTCCACAGAAGCGATCCTACAGTATTGTTTTTCAATGTAATACGGTGGAGAAAAAGGGTGAAATTCTCTGTTTTTGTTTGTTTTGTGGACCAATGCTGCCCCTGAAAAGCTATGCATCAATAAAAAAAACACACAAAACACTGAGAGCACACTGCAAAGCCAAACAATTTTGTTAAACAAAAGAAAATTTCAAGTTTCTTGCACATGTGGCCATGTACATGGTTTTTGGCACAGGGAATAACGCTACGCCTTGGCCAGTCATATTTATTCAGACTTACACCAGAAAGTGGCCCAAGTTATTGCCAAAATGTACAACAGCCTGGCGTAGATTTCTATTGTGGTAGGCAAGTTACTTCTACAATTACTTCTTAGTACTTCTGGCTGGTTATGTATCAGCTGTGCTAATTGGTAAGACTGGCGTACAAAGTGACATTCTTAATGTGTTAGCCTAATGTGTTTCAGAAATAAAGATAAACTGCAGTTTTGCTGCAATTTCTTTGAGCCAAAACCAGAAATGGATTCAAAAGAAATGGGATTTTAAAGCACTCAAAAAAAATAATAATAATAATAATTTGAAAAACCCTGAAACTTTTAATCCCTTCAATACCATAGCCTATAAAATTTGATGAATTATCTTGAGGAAAATGTTTTTTTTTTTAACTAGTTATTTTTTGGTAAAGCCATATGTGAATACAATCAAAAGACCTATGTTGTAGCACTGATTATCCTAAGCTGATCAAGTTTACGTCCCTCCAGAAGTAAATTTTTTAATTAAGACAGAAAGACCTTCTTTTCCCAATAAGAATATAGAGAATTTTTTTTTCTGACTAGAGAATACTTGCATTCTGTAAGCTTTATAAATATGATCGATTAATGATTGTTTATGATGTATAACCATCCATTCTTCATGACATGGTGTGAAATGACTGTGCACACCATGATATTCCCATTAACATTATGGCTCCTTCCACAAAGGGTTAACATGCTGAGCTATCCGTACCAATAGAAGGGGTGGACGGGGCTCTGTTTCCTCACTCACTCTTATTGACATTGCATAGGGAAACTCCTTCTACGTCACCTGACTGGATGCTTTGGCCGGCCCAGCGGTCATGTGACTAGCAGGGGGCGGAGCTTCTGAGATTGTCAGTATCCTACTGGTGCTCGGAAAAGAGGCTTGGACCGACCTCCTGATTGGAGAACAGGAAGGGGTGTGTTGTAAGGGGATCCTTATAAGGAACAACACCCCTAGCATGGCGGCATGTCATAATATCGGCTGCACGCCGTGTAGAATGTGATATACACGTGTGAAGGTTATAGATAGCCAGCTTAGCCTATCAATCTATTCCTAGCCTAGTCAGTAAGGGAGGAATGACTGAAAAGAATGAATGTGCTGTGTAATAGATTACACGCTACAGGGGCTCCAAAGTGATTCTGGAGCAAGCATTGATACCAGAACTAGCAGTACAGAAGATGAGGCAGCTGTCAGTGGCACGTCAGTAGTGGAAAGGCTAAATATATGCATTTGGTGTGGGCAGTGAAAATTGTGGCTCTCATGTGGAGCTGGATGCATGTGGACACTGCACGTGGCTTTTAAAGCTCTCTATAGCCTTCAGTCAGCAACATTACTGACCACAATGGAGCAATCTTTGTGATTATAATGACCCAATATTACACAACCTTAGTAGAGTGGGTAATACGATGTAGGGTGTGATTAATAAACCCATAAACCCTAAAAGCTTGGATCACACCTTCTCAGCCTAAATACAATGGCTTATAATCCCTGATGTTAATATACTATATGTTACTATACTATATGCTGGACCACTCTTAAGGGACATGTGGCTATGCAGTAATAAAAAAAATCACATGTAAAGGAACCTATAGCCAAAATAGGCTGCATTTTGGTGCAAATGGTCTAAGTGTGAGCTCCTTTGTAAGCGACAGGGAAGGAAGGAGTTTTGAATGTAAGAAACATACTACCATAAATCGTCCGTCCTCTTGTCATACACTATTAATTTAATCTAGTCTGACCGGAAAAGAATTTGTAGATAATAAAGAAACTGTGAGTGAAATTGAGACCCCTGAGGAGGGGACACTCGCCGAAACGGGTAGGGTCGTTATCAGGGTCTATAGACTAGAATTGTCTTTATAAATACTATTGGCCATTGTTGTCAGTTGTTAATACCAGTTAGCCTACCCTATAGGCGTACTTAAAAGGAGAGGCCAATAGAAAGTAAGTGTATGGGTCTCATTGTAGGGCCAATTGTTCTCTTGATCTCTTCATAAGGCTATTTTGGCATTTTTTAATAATACTAATAAAAGTTATTTTTAAGACCTATGTTGTGTTTCCTTTGAATATATTTTCGAAAACAAACTGCCCCAGGAACTGCAGCTTTCACACAAGAAAATATGTTGCATACAAAATGAGAAAAATGGCATTCAATGTCAATCTAAGCACTAGGTATCCAAATTATAAAATAGATACTTCTCCATCCTATTAAAGGAAATGGAAAAATAAAAGGTAAAAAAACCCCCACATATTCTAGTTTCATAAGTATCATTCACTTTTCATAAAATGGAATCTTATGCTGGATTCTGAAGCCCATGTTCTATGCACCAACATGACTGGAATAGCGTTATTTATTTTTTTAAGACATTCTTAGCAAAATGATCTTTTAGCAGACACATAACCCCTTAAATGGTCATAGACAGAAATCATGAGATGTCCTGTGGTCATATGATTTGTAATATAATTTACAGTAAAATATGGATGGCAAGCACAAGTCAGATAATCTGTTGTGTTTCCAAGACATTTTTATACATCTGCTATTTTGCGCAGTGCATAGATTTATGTGACCCTCTCTGTTTAATTACAGTGTCTAACATGATGTAATTATAGCATGCAAGTAGTGTGAAAATCATAGTAATCTAACTACACTTGCAATGTGGTGTAAGAAGGTCTGCTACACTGAATAGATAATAGCAACAACATGCAACATATTACTAATGTGAAAGATATATCTGTTGTACAATTACTGTAGCATATGTATGCATATGTCTAAATAACATGTCTTTTGGCAGTCAGCTTTTAGCACATAGATAGTAGTATGTAATTAAAATAAAGGGTAGCAGCAGGTACCACACTGCACCTATTCTTTTGTTCCTCACTGCATGTTTCTTTTTCAAAACTATGTTTTTGCACTGAAAATTATAATGGGAAAAAAAAATACTGTAAAAAAATTGAAAAAAAGCAAAAAGATCTTTTAAAGAAGTCTTCTCAAAGGGGTGGTCTTTTGGAGAGGTTTCACTGTATATCTTATTGAAGTATGGTGCCTCTAAAAGGGAACCTGTCATCAGGAGCCCTTTTTCTGGCTCCCCCGTGTCCCCATAGTGTATACAGTTTTTATAGTTAGATCAGTGGTTCTCAACCTGTGGGTCGGGACCCCGACGGGGGTCGAACGAGCAAAACACAGGGGTCGCCTAAAGCCATGGGAGCCACAATTTTATAGCATTTTTTGTCACGAATACAATATTCTTGTACATGGTTTGGGGTCACCGCAACATGAGGAACCGTATTGCGGGGTCACAGCATTAGGAAGGTTGAGAACCACTGAGTTAGATGAAAGTTTACCTTTCTGTATGCAGAGCTGTGTCCCTAGTCCCATAGGAGTGGCCAGTGAGGAATGGTTCCCTATGTCCCCAATATCCCCCCCCCCCCCATTGCTTGTCCCCTCAGGAGGTCATATATGTCTACCCCATTTCTCACTAGCGTCTCAGATGGGACTAGGGACACAGCTCTGCATACAGAAAGGAAAAAGACAGTTTTAATATAAAAACTCTTTGGCAATGTGTACACTATTCTCTATGAGGACATGTGGGAGCCAGTAAAAAGGCTCCTCATGACAGGTTCCTTATAATAAGGCTATTTTTTTCCTCCCTCTGTCATAAACTCTAAAAGCTCTGCCAAATCCAGACAGACTGAAGTATTATAATACATGTGCACACAGACAAATTTGGCAAGCTCTGTGTAGCGCTGCGGAATCTGTGTGCGCTATATAAATACAGGAATTATTATTATTACTATAGAAGTCAATAGAGAGGAGAAAAATAGAGGCCAGCAAGGGAGAAGTGGAACTACCAACACATAGAGGCTGTAACAGCTGATAGGAAGTATTCTGCCTTATTCCTACCACATCTATATTTCTACCTATGTAATAATTCTTCATTTATATAGGGCACACAGATTATGCAGCGCTGCACAAATCGGACCCTGTCCCCAATGGGGCTCACAATCTCATCAACCTAACAGTATGTTTTGGGAGTGTGGGAGGAAACCGGAGGACCCAGAGGAAGCCCACACAAACACGGAAAGAACATACAATTGTGCTGCTTCTGAGTGAGTTCATGAGAGTTCGGGTGCCAAATGCCTGTTTTCTCCATGTGCTGAGTAGGGAGCACATTATAACTGCTGGTCTCTGCCCATGCTCAAGAGCGACGAATTAGAAAAAAAAGCCTACAGATGGGAACGGTTAGAAAATTCAGGACCAATACAGTGTTATTCTTCATGTACATAGACATGGAAACTTATCCTGAAAGTCATCACACACTGTAGGGCAGGGGTAGGGAACCTACGGCTCGGGAGCCAGATATGGCTCTTTTGTTGGCTGCATCTGGCTCTCAGACAGATCTTTAATAAATAGTGAGGGCTGTGTGTCTTAGACTGATCACTGGACACAGGCAGCGATGTTACTTCTGCCTATGTCCTTTGTACGTCCTAGGCGCCATCGCCACCATCATCTAAGCCTGGGTCAAAGAGAAGAGCATGGTAGTGATGAGGAACTGGCTGCAGGGAGCGCTGGTAAGTGCATTTTTTTTTTTGCTGTGACTACCTATCTACTTGGGGGCATGTGCTGTGGCTACCTATCTACTTGGGGCATGTGATGTGGCTACCTATCTACTGGGAGGCATGTGATGTGGCTACCTATCTACTGGGGGCATGTGCTGTGGCAACCTATATACTGGAGGACATGTGTTTTGGCTACCTATCTATTTGGGGGCATGTGCTGTGGCTACCTATCTACTGAGAGTATGTGCTGTGGCTACCTATCTACTGAGAGTATGTGCTGTGGCTACCTATCTACTGGGAGGCACGTGTTGTGGCTACCTATATACTGGAGGACATGTGTTTTGGCTACCTATATACTGGAGGACATGTGCTTTGGCTACCTATCTATTTGGGGGCATGTGCTGTGGCTACCTATCTACTGGGAGTATGTGCTGTGGCTACCTATCTACTGGGGGCATGTGCTGGGACTACCTCTATACTGGGAAGCATGTGCTGTGGCTACCTATTTACTGGGGGGCATGTGCTGTGGCTACCTATTTACTTGGGGGCATGTGCTATGGCTACCTATTTACTGGGAGTATGTGCTGTATCTACCTATATACTGGGGGTATGTGCTGGGGCTACCTACCTGCTAGGATGCATGTGCTGGGACTACCTATCTACTGGGAGGCATGTGGTGGGTGTCAGGATTTGGAGTAGTGAACCCCCTGGACCACCGCGGATGATGATGTAAGCAGACACCTGGGACCGGAATTTAAGTGGCACCCAGTCTTCACCAGAGCCCGCTGCAAAGCAGGAGGGTCCCGCTGCAGCGTGGTGCCACCAGGTCGTTCCATAGGCGCGTCTTGTCCATGGTGGTAGCCAAGGTCGAGGTGCAGGATCACTAGGTAGTCTCGTGGTCAGGAACAGGTAGACGGTCAAGGCAGGCAGCAATGATGCAAGGTCGGAGATGGAGCAAGACGTCAGGGCTGGCAGTTAAGGAGCAGAATCAGGAGCACTGTGGAAAGCTTCCTCATAGCACTAAGATCCGGCAGGGAATCCTGGGAGCCGTTGGTCTTTATAGGAACCCAGGAAGTGAGCAGCGGCAATCAGCAGCACGCTGGCCCTTCAAATCCGTGATTGCCGGCACGTGCGCACTGGCCAGCCCGGACGTGTAGGAACGTGGAGAGGTGAGTGAGCTCGGAAAGGGGAGCCGCCACGGAGAGGGGCACGGGTGTGTCTGTGATTCGAGAAGTAGTTCGCAGGGGCACCCGTGACACAGGGACTACCTATCTACTGGGGGGCATGTGCATATTGTACGGCTCTTACGGAATAACATTTTAAAATATGTGGCATTCATGGCTCTCTCAGCCAAAAAGGTTCCTGACCCCTGCTGTAGGGGATAGGTTGGTGTTGAACCCAACAGTATGGTACAGGCTATAGGGATCTGAACCGTTGGTGGCAGCCAGTTGTTACCCCACTAAAGTAACAAATCACTTCTTTAACATGTACAGAAACTTTGAATGGAAAGAACTGTCTCCATTCACTGTCTCTGTTAATTAAATATACATGACAAAAACCACCAAAGATTGATCTGTGCTTTAGTACTTTACTTAAAGAGAACTAGTGTCACCAATTATCAGTAGTAGACAAATAACCCAAAACTGCTAAAAGGGTAAAGAAAGGTAAACCTCGTTCGAGGGTTGGATGCACCTTGCTCAACTTCAAAGGAAATCTACCACATGGATGCTTGCAGTAAACCAAGCACGCTGCTTCTAATAACTTAGTTTTTGAGGAAACCAACTTTTAACCCCTTAACTTCCAGGCCCTTTTTCGTTTTTGCGGTTTCATTTTTACTCCCAACCTTCAAAAATCCATAACTTTTTTATTTTTCCATGTGTGAGGGCTTGTTTTCTGAGTAACAAATTGCACTTCATAGTGACGGTATTTAATATTCCATGCTGTGTACTGGGAAGTGAAATTAGTGAAAAAATGTGCCATTTTCTTGTGGGCTTGGATTTTACAGCTTTCATTATGCACCCCAAATTATATGTCTTCTTTATTCTTTGGGTTGGTGCGATCGCAGGGATACCAAGTTTATAGAGGTTTTATAATCTTTTCATACATTTAAAAAAAATTAAAACCTCCTGTACACAAAAATTTAAATCTTTATTTTGCCATCTTGTGGTTCAAATAACTTTTTCATACTTTGGTGTACGGAGCTGTGTGTGCTGTAATTTTTTGTGACTTTTGATGACGTTTTCAATGCTACCGTTTTGAGGACTGTACGGCTTTGAGCACTTTTTATTTTTTCAAAATGACAAAAAAGTGGCATTTTCGACTTTGGGGGCTATTTTCTGTTACGGGGCTAAACGACGGGAATAACTGTCATTATATTTTATATTTTATATGTAGTTATAACAGTTCTATTAAAAGGGGGGCAATTTGAATTTTTAGGGTTTTTAAACGTTTTTTTTTTTTTTTAAACTATGTTTCAGACCCCCTAGGGTACTCTAACCCTAGGTTGTCTGATTGATTCTACAATAGTATGGCAGTATATGGGGATTTACCACATCAAATCGCACATTGTAATGAAGGTGTTAAAACAAGACAGCCTCGGCCGAGGACTTCAAAGCAACAGATCGCTGCTCCCCGAAGACGTCACAGGGAGCAACAATCCCAACCAATATGGTGGCCACCAGCAGTGATCGAGGGGTTAAAATCTGCAATCGGTGTTAGCACAAATCGCAGGTGTTTTCCTACAATATGCAGCAAACACACACCTTTTATGGAGAGGCTTCAGCCTGTGAGCGCTCTCCATACATCGGCAGCCGATGTGTGACATACTATTAAGTCACACGTCGGTAAGCAGTTAAAATTACGCAAATGATGCTCGGGGGATCCAGGCTACAACACAGAAGCCCCTTCTGGCTCCGTCCTTTGCTAACTATTCAAGCCTCCATTGCTCTGGTGACGTATGACTAGCAACGTAGCCAGGAATCATTTGCATAATTTTATAGACATTATAGCAAAAAAAAAAAAAAACTGATCGTGTTTTAGGAAGCCCTCCCCAGTATGTAAGTGTGCTTGATTTAAGAGCGCTGCATCCAGGTGGTAGATTTGCTTTTAAACATTTGTATGCTGCATTGCATTAATGAAGTTTAATATTTGAAATGTTGCTGGACAAATGTTTGCAAATGCTCTCCACCTTCAAAAACTTTACATCATCTCATCTCATTTTTTGTGCAACATTTTGACACAATTTCAAACAGTTCCCTTCACAACCTCAAAAATTCTCACATTGCAGTGCTAAATGGCATTTTCTACTGTATTCCACATTCTCCAGGCAACATTTTGTTATACTGACTCCAAAATCACATCTAGTAATAAACTGTCTGAATAGATACTAATCTTTATGTTATCATGTGCTATTCTAGGTTAATATGGCCTGATGTACTGCATGGCAAGGCCACATTTTTGTGACTGATCAGATTTGCTCTTGCCGGTTAAGTGTACTTTAGTCTGTGATCACACCATGGTGATAATGAGCTAAGTGCACTTTTGCCCATATTTCTATTAAAAGTAATAAATTAGCTTAACTTATGGTGAAAGATCATGTAGTGGTTGTACACAGGGAATGGAGCCTCCAGAAGATGGGTTTATTATTGAGATGTAAATAATATACAATAAAATGCTAATCTTCCAATACGGTATCTCTAGGTACACAGATGGAAAGACGTAGTAAGCTGAGCATGAACACTGGCAGCAGCCAAACAAAAGACCATATCCCACAACATGAGCATACAGAAGGATGTTTACTATCCCTTAAAGGAAACCTGTTATTAGGGATCCATTAACTGAGGTATTCCTGATGGTAGATTTCTGCCTCTGTTCTAAGCCCTACAACGTCTTTCTCTAATCATTTCGCCCAGTAAAAACTCTAACCTATGCGGTGCGATGGCTTCTCTGGAGCTCTGCACATGTACCAGAGGACACTACGGCGAGCTGGCAGTGACATGTGTGGGCAAGGGCTGAAGAGCCGGTGAACGTTGCAGGGAAGCAAAGTGAGATGGTACTACTGAGGCTACAGGGGTGGACCTGGAGCTCGGTTGGGCTACTCCCCACACAGTAGCCACTGAAGTAAATTTTTTTTATATAGTAAGATAGGGCAAAAAGATTAGATAAAGACATTGTAGGGCTAAGAACACAAGCAGGAGTCTACCATCAGGTATACCTCGGTTAGTGTATTCTAAGAGGCTCCTAAACACGATATGAACGTAGCCTTATTTGTGCTACAACTTTGTGATATTGGATTTACATTTCTCATTACTCATTTGAAAAATGGGAGGGAACCATTTTGGGATAAGTGCAATGCTTTTTCATCATACATTTTAGTAAAGTATTTATTTAGGGTGAGTTAATTTGCAAGGCAGGTTCTCTTTAAAGTCCTTTAAAGAACTTGGTACTTCCTGTGACATCCCATTTCTTACTGGCTTTCAGAGGATGGAGAGGATCATGTAGTCATTATTATCTGCAACCCCCTCCGTCATAACCATTTCCAGATCATTGGAAGTCCTGATGAGCTTTCTTCACTCCCACAGCACTCCTCCATTCTTCCCCCACTAAATTATCTGAAAGCACACCAGGCTATGTGCCCATACACAATATTTCAAAACAGTTTTTATAGATCTAATGCCAGAGGTATAATTCACTCCTCAAGAAAAATGAACACCCTCTCTGATTTTGAAGGTAGGTTTGGCTTCACTGAGTGGGTCTGTACAGATATACCTGGGTTTTACAAAGGGTGGGTTGTTGTATCTATAGCAAGTTAAAATCAAAGAATTAACAGTGGAATACTCACATCGACTGAAGCCCACTGCAAAACCACCTCATTTTGCATCTACAAATCGTAATCCATCCCAATCAACCTTAAAGCAAACCCATCAAGGACAGGCGCAATACCTCCTCCCACAAATCATTCCCCAAGCTTTTTCTGCCTTTGACTATGTTGGCTCCACCCACTGACATGCATCTCCGCCCATCGCAGCGCACATGAATGGCGAGAAGACCAGCAGTTTCCCCACACAGCGCTCACAGCTAAATTCACAATGCAGTGAGGAGTACAGCATTCTGGTAAGAACAGGAAGTGGACAGGGACAGGATTTCCTGTCTTCTCAGGTCAAGATTTGAAGAGACATTGAGCTGTCAATCAAAAGAAGGAGGCAGGGTTCTATGGTAGCCTGGGAGAAAACGTGACTCTTCTCTTCAGAAGCTGCCCTAGTCTACTCATTTGCATATCAGAAAACAGCTGTAACTAACGTACAATGCCTCAGTGGCAGATAATTTTTGGTGATATGGGGAGGTATTACTGGTGTGAAGGGTAAAATTTTGGTCACAGGTCTGCTTTTATCCACAGAGAATGTATATGTTTTGGCCTTTAGAAGGTGGCTCTGTACCTTTTTATAATATCTTGTAATGAATTATTCTCATTGTTGTCTTTTTGTTTTAACTCTGCTTCCTTAGGGCAAGTGTGGACAGAATACTATTAGTCAGTGTGATGGAAAAAGTTCCATACGCTTCAAGAGAAGTAATGTAAAAAAAAATGTAGATGCATGGCTTGCTGTATTTAAGGGTTGGTGTAGCCCTAATCTTACGTAACTAGGCACAGCTTAACTTCATTGTCCCCGGGGCATTTGAGAAATTCTGAAATCCACCTGCTATATCATCAGAAGCTCCGGATGTCACTCTGTTTCTTCCCTCTGATTTATATTGTACCTTTGCTTGCTGAAAAATAGCTACCGTACTGAGCACAAACCCTTCAAAGCTTGTGGCTACTTCAGTTCATTTCAATAATATAGATTTATTCAATTAAATCTCAAAGGAAAGAGTAGAATAAGCCTCTAGAACAGTGATGGCGAACCTTTTAGCGGCCGAGTGCCCAAAAAGACACCCAAAACCCCCCTTATTTATCGCGAGGTGCCAACCAAAAATTAAAGTAGTAACTTACTGCTCCCTGTTCTTCAACAATCATATTGGCCTCCTGAGGACAGCAACACAGTAGAAAGATGGAAAAATTGCATAATTTTAGCTTCTTTCCAGTGTCCCTCTGTAGACATGTAGGGGCCAGCAGGAGGTCCTCCAAAGATAATTCGGCCCTGTCTATTCATTCTCCCTCTTCCAGTCCCAAGTAGCGAAGTTAGTATCAAAATATGACTGAAAGCAGCATCTTTTAAGTTGCTTGGAACTGCAGGAAGACTCTGTCTGGTGTGCTGGGGCGATGGCCTGGGTGCCCACATAAAAGGCTCCGAGTGCCGCCTCTGGCACCCGTGCCATAGGTGCGCCACCACTGCTCTAGAAGAACCCAGTAAGCCATATTATTCTCTCGTTCACTTTTACTATAGCGTTGCGCGTGTCTCTAAAGATAATATTTGAATGACAGGGACACATATTGTACCAGTAAGGAGATTACTGATGTGAAACTCTGTATTTCAGGGACAAAGAACATTGTGTGTCCAAGACAAATATTCCAAATCTATTTGCTGGTCTGGAGTGTGAACATTCCAGCAGTACTTAGAAAGACAAGCATTAACTCTTTATTATGTGCTGCAGACGCACTGTATAATAGAAAACATTACATTGTTAGGCAATATGACGACATGTTTATACGGCTTTGTGCACAGCAGGTATATACATATACAAACAGTGGAAGCCTGCGGGAAACACGTGCCACTAGATGCTAGTACTGTGGAAAGCCATATATTGTGAAATCCTCTTGATGTATACCCCTGACAAAATTTTCAAAAGTAATGTGAACAGGGGCTCATATAGCTGTTAGTAAAACACTTGCTTGACAGTTAAATGTATTCTGCACTGTCCTATGCCAAGCTGAGTGTGAATGTTTATTTTAATGAGGAATGACATACATAGAGCTGCCTGGCACAGAGAAACTATCCTGCTGATCCTTGCTACAAGGTCACCATACATGGGAGCATATGATGGCATTTATCTTAATGTTTATGGGCTGATTTTAACAAAGACTAACAAATGGCAAAAATATAAGAAAACTAAGGCACTGAAAGGTCAGCAACTTTCAGGTCTCCAGCTGTAGTATAACTGCAACTACCAGCATGCACACTTGCTTAGCCGTTCTCAGAACTGCTATGAAACTAAACATGTTGGGAGTTATATTTTCAGCTGTTGTGCTGAAGTTTGTTGATTTCTGGTATAAAATATATGTGTGACTGCAATAAATATATTGAAACCGATGGCTGTCTACACAATGCACATATGCAACGCTGAGAAGCATGACACATACCGAAACATGTAGTGTGTGGATCCAAGGGTGAAATACAGCAGCAGTAATGTGTGCCATGGATTGGGATCATTTCCTAAGGGCTTAACCAAGCTTTATAACATGGATGTGCATTCATGGTCTTACCTCATAGAACATGTAGAGTGACAGCAGTGTAAGGCCAAGGTTATAAACCACTAAAATCCCTCTGCAGGACACCGGCTGTCTGTTCTTCATGTACTTGGGTCCTATCCATACAATAAATAAATACAGGAAGGTGCAAACAAAGGTGGGGATGTAATTGTCTAACATGAACCATCCTTTCACTCGTGGGTCTGGAAAGTAAAAAAGAAAGGAACTTCAGATTAGAGACATTAAGACAAGCTACAACCAGAAGAGAAAGGCCACTGAGCCAGGTTTGGCCTCTAATACCACCCTTTCGCAAAATCTCTATAGCACAAGAGCATGATTTTTGCCGCATTTGCAGTGTTTTCCCCACATCTCAATATAACTAATGAAATATTGTACAGCTCTGAATGGATTGTAAGCCAGATAGCTTCCTCTAGCCGCTAAGGGTGTCCATAGACACATGCTCAAAACCAAGTGCAGTTTTACCATTCACATGCTTTTCTTAAAATGTGTATAAAACACCATCTTTAAAATTCAAATAGGATGCCTTGTATTTTAGGAGACAGGGCTAAGTGTTTGGGTTTAATCCCCAATAGGGTCACCCATATTGTGCTTCATTGATTGAACAGAACTTTTATGATCACCAAGTCACATGACCCGTAGGTACCCACTTGATGTCCCATGTCCTGCTGCATACAAGCCCCTCCAACCAAATCTTTGATTTTTAAAAATATTCAGGATAACAAAATAACACATTCTCTAATTCAACAAAAATACAGCATTTCACAGATATAAGTCCAAGCTGTCTCTATCAGCCCTGGTGTACACAATTTTGGTTTCCCTGGGTTCCGACTGTAAATCTTCTTCTGTCTAGGGTTGGGCAGGGCCAGAGGTCGCATTAACGCCTCACCACGCGTCATAGACGCGTGATGAGGCGCAATTACCCCCCAAAATAATTGCCATGCGTAAAAGAACGCATGGCAATTATTCCCTGTAGCGCGCAGGCTGAGCGGCCCGGCGCGCGCTGCAAAAGAGGGAAATGTTAGTAGCGCGATCACAGCGCGCGCCGGGCCGCTCAGTGGGACACGTGACACAGTGTTCCGTGTCAGCAGCGCTCCGGAGAGACCCGGAGTGGGAGCGCAGGCCCCGGGAGACACGTGGACAGCGGGGCTGCGGCTCCTCGGCTGTAGGATCCCGGCAGGACCGGAGACCAGTGCCAGGTGAGTGCAAGGCCCACCTGTGGAGTGCACCGCGCTCACTGCACTCTGTGTAGTGAGTGTGCTCTGTGTGTGTGTGTGTAGTGAGTGTGCTCTGTGTGTGTGTGTAGTGAGTGTGCTCTGTGTGTGTGTGTGTAGTGAGTGTGCTCTGTGTGTGTGTGTGTAGTGAGTGTGCTCTGTGTGTGTGTGTGTAGTGAGTGTGCTCTGTGTGTGTGTGTGTGTAGTGAGTGTGCTCTGTGTGTGTGTGTGCGCGTGTGTGTAGTGAGCGTGCTGCTGTGTGTGTGTAGTGAGCGTGCTGCTGTGTGTGTGTAGTGAGCGTGCTGCTGTGTGTGTGTAGTGAGCGTGCTGCTGTGTGTGTGTAGTGAGCGTGCTGCTCTGTGTGTGTAGTGAGCGTGCTGCTCTGTGTGTGCGCGTGTGTAGTGAGCGTGCTGCTCTGTGTGTGCGCGCGCTGCTCTGTGTGTGCGCGCGCTGCTCTGTGTGTGCGCGCGTGTGTAGTGAGCGTGCTGCTCTGTGTGTGCGCGCGTGTGTAGTGAGCGTGCTGCTCTGTGTGTGCGCGCGTGTGTAGTGAGCGTGCTGCTCTGTGTGTGCGCGCGTGTGTAGTGAGCGTGCTGCTCTGTGTGTGCGCGCGTGTGTAGTGAGCGTGCTGCTCTGTGTGTGCGTGCGTGTGTAGTGAGCGTGCTGCTCTGTGTGTGCGTGCGTGTGTAGTGAGCGTGCTGCTCTGTGTGTGCGTGCGTGTGTAGTGAGCGTGCTGCTCTGTGTGTGCGTGCGTGTGTAGTGAGCGTGCTGCTCTGTGTGTGCGTGCGTGTGTAGTGAGCGTGCTGCTCTGTGTGTGCGTGCGTGTGTAGTGAGCGTGCTGCTCTGTGTGTGCGTGCGTGTGTAGTGAGCGTGCTGCTCTGTGTGTGCGTGCGTGTGTAGTGAGCGTGCTGCTCTGTGTGTGCGTGCGTGTGTAGTGAGCGTGCTGCTCTGTGTGTGCGTGCGTGTGTAGTGAGCGTGCTGCTCTGTGTGTGCGTGCGTGTGTAGTGAGCGTGCTGCTCTGTGTGTGTATGTGCGAGCATGTAGTGAGCGTGCTGCTCTGTGTGTGTATGTGTGTGTGAGCATGCTGCTCTGTGTGTGTATGTATGTGTGTGTGTGTGCGCGTGCTGCTCTGTGTGTGTGTGTGTGCGTGCGTGTGTAGTGAGCGTGCTGCTCTGTGTGTGTGCGTGCTGCTGTGTGTGTGTGTGTGTGTGTGTGTGTGTGTGCGTGCGTGCGTAGTGAGCATGCTGCTCTGTGTGTGTGTGTGTGTAGTGAGCGCGCGGTGAAGATGATTTTCATGTATAAATAGCGTCTGTTAACATTATATACGGCTAGAAGTTTTATATTTTTATTACAAAAAATTTAATACTCCTCCTCGGCTAAAAATACTCCCCAAAAATAGGAGGAGGAGTATTATTACCCTTCTGTAAAAATCTTAGTGCGACCTCTGGGCAGGGCAGATTCTTCTCATAAAAATCTCCTTTCTGCTTCCTGCAGTCTCTCTCTGCTCTCCAGACGAGCTCCTACACACAGATACATTTCCTGACAGTAAGAAGCGTGAGGAGACTAAATCTACAGGCAAGATAAGATGTCTATAGCAGGTGACTGTATGTTTTATAGCTCAGATGTAGCAGAGCTGAAGTGTCATCAACCAAAAAACAAAAAAGCTCTGTAGCGTGTGACTCCTAGTGTGTACACCGGTCTACAAATGAGGGCTCTGAGGAAGGAGGACACACCTCCGAAACGTTACACTAGACCATACGGGCGTTTGTTGCTCAGTGAAAAGCCATGATCTCCTAGCGTGCTACAATTTTATGGACAATTGACACTGTTTGCCGAAGATATGGTGATGTACTGGTGTTTTATGTCTTTTCACATTTGGATATAAAGAAAAATTGATTTATATTGCTGACTCTGGTCATATGTCTCTAAACGCAGAGCTGAAGTGTGCCATTGTGTATTATATTCATCTCATGGATCTCATCATCTTTAATCTGTTTCATCCCTTTTTTATGTGTCAGATACAAGTGGAATGTTCAGAAGCTAAATGAATAAAAATTCTGTATCATGATCTAACCATATTGTCCGCACACAGCATCTCACAGCACTAGAGGAATCATGAAGTGTCTGCTTAGAGAGTTCACACTCTAGAATTTTACACTGACCATCACAGAATTATGACCCTTTTAAATATCTATTTTTCTATTTAATAGTTTTTTTCATATCGGTTAATAGAAAAGCTGGGAGACAGCCTAATTTGCAGCTCATCACGTGTTCATGTGTGTCAGGCGTTGTTCCAACTAGTGATGGGAATTACGACTCTTCTTAGTGAGTTGGCTCTTCTGGCTCCTGAACGGCTCCCTATTCAATATATAAAAGGAAGCCGAAGGCCAATCAGTCACCCCACACCACTCCCCTTTTAACCCGATTGTATCTGGTTAAAGGGGGCATGGTGAGCTAGTTAGAGGCGGGGTTAAGTGAGCTGACTCCCGTCGTTCACGAACAAGAGGCGGTTCGTTCACGGACACATCACTAGTTGCAAAGCGTAGCACTAATCTTCATTCACTTCTATGCGCTCATGCAAGCGGCAGGGTTTTCCCCATGTCCCCGAGCTTGGGCAGTCTTTATTATCCTTAGCAAGTGAGCGATATTTACATACCAATGACTGCAAACAATGGTCCATATTGGTTTTTCATTGTTTTCAGCTTTCTCTAACTTCTGAATGGCAGCTGCATAATGGAATGTATGCCTTTATACAGGCAGTAAACCCAAATTACAAATTATTTCTAGTTACACACATCTCTGGCCACTGTGACCTCTGGGGAAGGTCTCTGAATGCGGGTCATTTGCTGAACTTTAGCCCCAGGCTGCAATCAACTGTAAGAGTTATCAAAGGTGTCTGTAATAAAGCTTTATCGTTAATCCTTGTTCCAATAATAATCCAAAATTTTGAAAGATATTCTGTCTAGAGTTACACTTTTTAAAAAATATGCAATCTAACATATATACAAATTGAACTTAAGAAAAAACCTACAGAACCTACAGTGTTCTTACCCGGGGAGACTGCCTGTGTCTAGGAAAACCATAGAAGCTATAAGAGCTGATAAACTGTTTTCATCATGATTTTGCAACACAGAATTTTCAAAGAAATAGACAAGTAGTGTTTTAGAAGTCTGACAACCTGGAGAGTTCTGGTTAAAGGTCTTTTCAGCTCTTTAACCGGTTAAGGACCAGGCCCTTTCCTGTTTTTTCATGTCCATTTTTCACTCCCCACCTTCAAAAATCCATAACTTTTTTATTTTTACACGTAAAGAGCTGTGTGATGGCATATTTTCTGCTTAACAAATTGCACTTCATAGTGATGGTATTAAATATTCCATACCATGTACTTGGAAGTGGGAAAAAAATTCCAAATGCAGTGAAAATGGTGAAAAAACGCATTTGCGCCATTTTCTTGTGGGCTTGGATATTACAGCTTTCACTGAGCGCCCCAAATGACATGTCTACTTTATTCTTTGGGTTGGTACGATTACGTGGATACCAAATTTGTATAGGTTTTATAATGTTTTCATACATTTACAAAAATTAAAACCTCCTGCACAAATTTTTTTTCTGATTTTGCCATCTTCTGGCGCTAATAACTTTTTTATACTTTCTTCCTCTTTATTCACATCTCCGGAACAACATGCAGTTACAGCTTAAAAGATCAACGCATTTTGACGCTTGTGCGTCTTAGTCATGATCAGTTCCATATTACTATTCACTAAGCATTAAATCACCTGATTTAATGTGAGGGCTTGTTTTCTGCGTAACAAATTGCACTTCATAGTGATGGTATTCCATGCCATATACTGGGAAGCGGGAAAAAAATTCCAAATGCAGTGAAAAATCACCTGGTGCTTTAATGCTTAGTGAACAGTAATATGGAAATTGATCATAACTAAGACGCACAAGCGTCGAAACGCGTCGATCTTTTAAGCTGTAACTGCATGTTGTTCCGGAGAGGTGAATAAAGAGGAAGAAATTTATTTAAACCAAACCTGGTGGCTTCATGTGAGTGCCGAGATTCCTTGTACCTTTTGCTGTTTTGGGACCTGGCGGTGGTCTTTCCTTTTTCATGCACCAAGGCTGATACCAGAGGACTTTGGACCATCACACTGTGGGGTGAGCTGAACACACACCTGTTTGGTGTACGGAGCTGTGGGTGGTGTCATTTTTTGCGAAATTTGGTAATATTTTCAATGATATCATTTTTAGGTCTGTACGACCTTTTGATCACTTTTTATAGATTTTTTTTTATATATTTCAAAATGGCAAAAAAGTGCCATTTTCGACTTTGGGCGTTATTTTCCGTTACGGGGTTAAACGCATTGAAAAACTGTTAACATATTTTGATAGATTGGGTATTTTTGGAAGCGTCGATACCTAATGTCAGTTCTAGGGAAAGGGGGGTGATTCGAATTTTCAGGGTTTTTTATTATAATTTATTTTTAAACTATTTTTCATTTTTACTATTTTTCAGACTCCCCAGGGTACTTTAACCCTAGGTTGTCTGATCGAATCTATTATATATACTGCCCGTGAGCCCTCTCCATGCAGCGGGGCAAGACCGCTGCCGTGAATACACGGCGGGCGGACGTGAACCAGTTAAAGGGGTTGTCTTGTAACATCAGTGATGAAACAAATCACACTACTAGAATATTGATAGTGAGATAACAATATAGGCAAAAAACAGGGAAAACGTTCTCAAAGTGGCATCAAATATCATTGAGTTATATTTATAATAATGGTACCACTCAAAACGCAAGTATTATTATTACACAAAAAAACTATAAATAATATTTGACCCTCTGATGGTATAGTGTCACGTATACTGAAGATTTAGAGTGTGTGTTTAGAGGCGTGGTTCGCACATGGTTCTGAATTTCTTTTTGTGCCGAGTGGTTTATATGTGCTGGCACAGCATTTCTTCAGGTGCCTGCAAAAAGCTGTTTCAGTAGTAAATCTGAGCTGTACCTTCATATTAGCAAATTAGGGGTCACCTCATGTGCTGACACTTACAAATAAAATGCCATTTCTAAAAAAAAGAGGCCCCATGAACATGATGAGGTACAGTTTGTTAAAGGAAATGTATCACCAGGCAATAAAAACTAGTCTTTTATTTCCTTCTCATCTATTCTTATTTTATGATCATAGATTTTTTTTTTATTGTTTTTCCATCTACACCTGCACTCTTTTGGACCACTGAATTCTGTGAAACAGTGTTTGGGTATCAGCTGAACCAGTTATTGTTTGATGATGATGACTTGACCACTGAAAAGTGATCAATACAAAACAAGAAGTGTAAACCATTGAGGAGCTCAATTGTGCATTTTTTTTTTAACTACTTAACTTGGAGGCCTCTTTCGCACTTACGTATGATCCCATGGTCCATAGCCGGAACGAGCAGGCAGCCACACGCCGGAGAGAGTAATGCTGCTCACCCCTCCCCTCTCCATATTGGTGCATGGTCCCCATCTGTACATACAGGAAATGATAAAACAAGCTCTATCTTTTTCTTGTGGGCGGTACGGTGACACATATGTGTGGTCACCATACCCGCCCGGGTGCCATAGGCTTCTATGAAGACTTACAGTGGTCAGTGGTGTAAAAGGGGCCTAAGAGTGAATGGACAGGGCACAGAAGCTTTAGTGGGTGTCTGCTGTAATATAAAGCAGCCCTCCCGTAGCTAACAGCCCGATTGTAACAAGCACACAGCCTGGAAATTGCAAAGTGGTCATGACAGGACAAAGGCTCTAATTTACTATAGCCTGCATATGGATACTGGTCATAACTGAAATCTAAAACGGACAAGGCCTGGCATAGATTTCATTGGGCCACACCGAAATTACTAAGGCTGCATTCACACGTTGCGCTTTGTTTGCGTTTAACACGTGTGTTTTCAAACAGCTGAAGAGGAGATTTACCTAATTACATTGTCAACATTGCGTTTACAAAAAGAATGTGTTAACATTTTGTTAACATGTATGTAAATGTTCTGTTAACACATGTGCGTTCATTTTGTAAACACAATGTTGACAACAATCTAATTAGATTAATCTCCTCTTCAGCTGTTTGAACATGCATGCATTAGTCTCAAACAAAATGCAATATGTGAATGCAGCCTAAGAGACCGCTTAAAATTAAACATGCCAGTCTAATATATTCTACTCATTAGGTGTTGAAAATGTTCTTACTATAAAAATATACAAATATTTCTCCCATTAAAAGTTCACGGCTGCTATTTACTATCCACACAAAGGTATGGTTACACAGCTCTTCAGGGCATATAACTACCACTGTCTTCAGTTTAGTATAGTTAAAGGCTGATGACAGATTCCCTTTAAGAAGTTAAATAGTGAAACTTAAGTGGTACGTTAAAGAAGCACAAGCTGAAATGTTGTACTTTATTATTATGTACTGGAAATAATAAAGAAAATGTTTGGAATGTTTACATTCTCCGTTTGCTACCATTTTTCTTATTAATATTAATAGTGGCATAAAAAAATCTGATACAACTTAAATATGATTAACAGAAAACTAGATTTCAATAATAATACTTTCTGAAGATACATACATTCCCCTTAGTTGATAAGTTAGACATTTTTTTGATTGTTAGAATATTGTCATAAAAATGTGAGAGGTCTGTAAATCCAGACTGGAATTGTAGGAGAACAGCTGTGGAAGGTTTGTTTCAGCCTGATCAACCTTTTATTCTAGGAAACTGCCCCTGGCAGTGGAATCACCATGTGATGGATATCCTAGCAATATATATCACGTGTAACAATGTTAATAGCCCATTAAAGAGTATCTATACATGTGCATAAGGAAAGAAGTGGCAATAAGATGGAAATGGTGGACTGATAAAATGCATTTACCTCGTGGTCCAAGCAAGTTGTCTATATATCCATTTACTGCCTTATCCATGGCCTCCATTTCTTAAACCTAGAAGGAAAGAGAAATAAAAAAAAAAATAGTAACATTTTATAAGTATGGACGTCTGTTTGCGCTGGCTGTATACTATAAACCTTTCAGTGATACTAGGTTTTCACTTTTGGTTCTGACACCCTTTGTGTCTAGAGGTCACCAATTTTACTTTTAAGTAGCATTTGTATGTTTTTTTTCAGGGACCTGCAGACTGGACTGTGTGAGTAGGTTCCATAAAAAAGGTCCAGAATTGGACATGGAATAAGGATACACAGATCCACTAAAAACCGTGATATGTGCATGACCCACAGCCTTGTACTGTATTGCCCATGGATGCACAGATGAAGCAAGGTGAAGCAAGAACCTATGGCTAAAGGCAGCTCTATTTCCACACATCACTGCTAACAAATTATCATGTCAAAATAGTGTTTTCTTTTACAGGGAATCTGTTGTGCCATTTTAGTCTATAAAACTGACCTGCTCATCAGAAACATCAGAATATTATGTTAATAATGACATAATGGAAGTCCTGTGGCTCTGCAGGTATACTATACTTTATCTCACACTAGCCTTGCATCAATGGATTTCTTCCTTAGCTAACATGTGGGCTTTTTGATTGTCTGATAGATATTCCTCTCGATTCTCCCATACACATGCACACTTGGATGAGTGATCTCAACTGGGGGAAACGAGAAACATCTGCGGGGTCCCCTTGATAGAATATGGCAGCCAGGTCAACAAACTAGGGTCCCCTTACTTGTGTAACAATAAGTAATCGACTGGCCAGGATAGATCTTATGTCTTGTTCAAGTTTCGGTAACCTATCCCCCTCCACTTTTCCATATAATGGACATCTTAGGAGCCCCGCTAATAATGCATGTGCCCACCCTAAGTAAACGGGATGAGTAGTGAGGAGGTTTTGGTAACCAGTCACGTCACTTTTTGGTAGTTTGTCAACTTGTTCATCAATGTCAACTGTCGTACAGACCTGGCTCACTCCATAGCAACCAATCACAGTGAAGCTATCATTAACCTATTCCGGAAGAAAGAAAGCTGTCATCTGACTGGATCTGCCGTGGTGAGGCGGCCCAGGACCATGTGCTACCCGGAAAATTCTAGAAGACGGTGTCAGGAGGGAGGGAGGAAGGGATGCCGCGGGTACCGTGTAACAAGTGCTCCGGGCCACCTAGCGGGGAGTGGGGGGCGAGTGACATGTGGCACATCTGTGCCGCGCTCTGATTGGACGGTGGAGAAGTGTGGAGACAAGAGGAAGGGCGGGGAGCGAGGACCCCTAAAAGGCAGAGGAAACCAGAGCAGCGCGGACCATATATAGCGGGGGAGTCCTGACATCATCCGTCCCGGCCACCTGTCACCCGAGGGTGTCCCAGCCCCCCAGTACACGAGGGCTGCCCCCCATCCACATCAGCATCCCCACTACCATGCATTGCCGCCCCCGCAGTGATGCCGGAGCGTTACCGTTCTGCTGCCGCTGTTCGGGGACCGTTATGTTTCCAGCGGCTTCACTTTGGTGGGATAAGTCCCGGCTCGGAGGAGGCACCGGCTGTGTGTGACTCCTCTGCTCCCAGCACCCGCGGCCGGCAGTGTGTCCTCCGCAGCCCCGCCCCTAGGTGGAGCCCGGCCGCTCCCAGCCACCCAGAGCCGGGGACCAGGGACGCGTGAGGAGGCTCGCCTGATGAGACGGAGGGGGAGGGGGCGCATCATGTACTGTCCTGCACTGTGTGGCTGAATGTATGGAGACAGGGAAAGTAACGGAGCCACAGCCTGGTACCCGGGACCCGGGTCAGCACCATTTCGCTCCATCTTATTGTGTAGTCAGATATACATCATCTATCCTAGCTTTTGTGGGTTTCCTATGGTTTGCCTCACACACTCCTAAGACATTGTTACTCAATGCTATGGCGATATGGGGCACTAAACCACCCACAGGTCCTTAGGGACCCTCTCCCAAATTCATTTTTTAAAATTATTCTGTCCCCAAAATGTAATTATTTCATATGCTGCCCTGCCCACAATTAATTATTTTATATATTGGTCCCCCACCATCTTTTTACTGCTGTAAGATTTAAAAAAAAGATGAGAGAGAGGAGAGTTAGGGAAGTGCAGCATTATTCAGAGCTTTGTGGATGAGGGTTATTATTTTAAACAGTATTCTGAAGGAGACAGGTAGCCAGTGCAGTGACTGGCACAGACTGAAGGCATCTGTGTAGTATAGATAAGCCTGGATGCTGCATTAAGAATAGATTGTAGAGGAGAGAGTTTAGAAAGTGGAAGACCGATTAGTCGGGAGTTACAGTAGTCTAGTCGAGAGTGAATCAGAGCAACGATTAACATTTTAGATGTTTAAATTGTCAGAAATGGGCGGATTCTTGAGATGTGTTTGAGATGCATGCGGCAAGAGCGAATAAAAGATAAAATATACGGTGCAAAAGAGAGGTCTGAATCCAGCACAACCCCAAGACAGCGGGCCTGCTGCCTCAGTGCTATAGTGATCCCACAGACCAAGATGGAGAAGTCATGGTTGGCTTGGTTAGTAGATGGTGGAAAGATAAAGAGGTCAGTCGATTAAGTTTCAGGAAGAAAGAAGACATGATGTTAGAGACAGCAGAGAGACAGTGGTGATTTTACGTGCATAAGTATATAGCTGGGTATCATCAGCATAGAGATGATAATGAAAACCAAATCTGCTGATGATTTGTCTGATGGGGGAAGTATAGTATATTACGACTGAGTCCTGAGGAAGCTCGACACAGAGGAAGATGAGAAGAGAAAGCTCCAGAAAAGGTCAGAGAGATAGGAAGAAAACCGAGAGAGTACAATGTCCTTCAGGCCAGTGTAGGGAAGCATCCTGAGGAGGAGCTGGTGGTCCACAGTGTTGAACGCTGCCGATGAGAATGGGGAGAGATCATTGGAGAATTTAGTAAGATCAGTTTTAGTGGAGTGCATAGTACGAAATTCAGATTGTAGGGGGTCAAGGAGGGAGTTAGCTGAGAGATAGCGGGTTAGTCAAGAATATACCAGCGTTCCAGGAGTTTGAAGATGAAAGGGAGGTTAGAAACTGGTCTGTAGTTAGTAGCACTGGATGGGTCCAGGAAACGTTTCATTAGTAATGGAGTAACAACTGCATGCTTAAAAGTAGAGCGGATGACACCAGAAGAGAGAGAGGTTGAAGATTTTAGTGAGGTGAGAAGTGACTGCTGGGAAGAGGGACTGTACCAGATATGAGGGAATGGGGTCACTGATACAGGTAGTGGGGCGAGCAGAGGAAAGGAGCCTGGATACTTTTTCCTCAAAGGAAGAGAGCAAACAGGGTAAGGTACCGGAGGGAAGGTGATTAGTGGGGTGAGCGGATTGAGAAACTATTTCACAGCAAATGCAATCAATTTTATCTTTAAAGTAGATGGCCAGATCTTCATACCCAGGACCCGTGACAGTAACTGCACCTTTGGTGTTGGTAAGGAGTGAAGAGTATCAAAGAGCCTTTGGGGATTGTTAGAGAGAAAAGATATTAGATTAGTAAAATATACCTGTTTAGCAAGGTGCAGTGCAGAGTTTTAGGTTTTTAGCATAAATTTGAAGTGTAGAAAGTCTGCAGATGTGCGCGATTTTCTCCACAGATGTTCAGCAATCCTGGAACACTGCCGCACAAAACTAGCTTTTTTCTGTGTGCCAAAGTGAGTCTGTGTTGAAAATTTTGGATGTAGAGTGGTACAATAATAATAATTATAATTCCGTTATTTATATAGCGCACACAGATTATGCAGCGCTGCACAGAGCTTTCCAATTCGGTCCCTGTCCACATGGGGCTCACAATCTAATCAACCTACCAGTCTCATCTAGCGTGCTTCTGACAGTGTGATTATAGTGGCTAGTAGTCAGGTTTGGACAGGTGAGAGAGGAGATGGGGGACGGTGCAGACTGTAAGGTTTCTGTGAGTTGGTGAGTATCTATTGCACTTGGGTTGAGGTATGAGCAATGGGTGGAAGTATTCTGAGAAGGTGAAGGATTATTGAAAGTGAAAGAAAGAAGGTTATGGTCTGAAAGTGGAAATAAAGAATTGTTAAAATTAGATATTGAAGAAGGTCGGGAAAAGACTAAGTCTAGGATGTTTTCCACATTATGAGTGGGGGAATCGGAGACATGTGAAAGATCTAGAGAAATTGTTAGTACAAAACCAGGAGTGTTAATATGCATGTTAAAGTCTCCCATCATGATGGATGGAATGTCACAATATAGAAAGTGATGGAGGCAAAGTGGTTAAGGAACTCATAGGGTGAACCAGGAGGACGGTATACAACAGCCACATGAAGAGAAAATGGGTGGAAAAGTCTGAGGGTGTGAACCTCAAAAGATTGGAAAGTAAGAGAAGTTACAAGAGGAAACCTGACCTGGAAGGTGCAACTTGGAGAGAGTAGTATGCCTGATCATAGGTCTGGAGCAGTGAGAATGTGTAAACCGCCATAAGACAATGCCGCAAGCGAGGCAGAGTCATCCTGTTGGATCCAAGTTTCAGTAATGGCTAGCAGGTCAAAGAAAGAAAGAGGTCATGACCAGATTCTAGTTTATTGCCCACAGAGTGGGCATTCCATAGGGCACATTTAAAAGGGGTTACGGGTGGAGGAGGAGAAGAGGGTGTACATTGAATCTTTACAAGGTTAGCAGGGTTTCTATGTAAAGTGTTAAAATAAACAGAAGGTGGACCTGGGTTAGGAGAGATTTAAAACATTTTTAGACAAACATAATTGTTAATTTTTATCTACCATCTTACCTGTCTCCTGCCCTGTCTAATTGCAATATTGTACTTGTCAGAATATTATACTTGTCAGGATATTATGCTAAACAAACAATCAAAGAATGCAAGCATTCTATACTACCACAAAATTTACACCCAGAAAAGACAAGAGACCAGGCCCTCATTTAGCTTGTAAACTATTAATCTAGGAGACTTGACATATGTGGATCAAGTTCTAAACAGAGAGGAATAAACCTATTAAGGGACATAGATGGACATTTAATTAGAGATGAGCGAACATACTCGTCCGAGCTTGATGCTCGTTCGAGCATTAGCGTACTCGAAACTGCTCGTTGCTCGGACGAATACTTCGCCCGCTCGAGAAAATGGCAGCTCCCGCCGTTTTGCTTTTTGGCGGCCAGAAACAGAGCCAATCACAAGCCAGGAGACTCTGCACTCCACCCAGCATGACGTGGTACCCTTACACGTCGATAGCAGTGGTTGGCTGGCCAGATCAGGTGACCCTGGGATAGACTAGCCGCTGCCCGCGCTGCTCGGATCATTCTGTGTCTGGATGCCGCTAGGGAGAGAGCTGCTGCTGGTCAGGGAAAGCGTTAGGCTGTTCTATTAGAATAGTGTTAGGCAGGAGTGATTCTCCAAGAACCCAACAGCCCTTCTTAGGGCTACAATAACGTTCTACTTTTTTTTTTTTTTATTTGCATCTAGTACCATTTTGTGAGGAATTAGCAGGGGGACTTGCTACCGTTGTGTTTAGCTCTTAGTGGCACACATATCCACCTCAAACACCAAAGTGGGAAAATTTAGTAGGGGTTGGATTTCAATTAGGCACAGTCTGCCATTTTTCCTTTTTTATTTTACGTTTATTTTGTTTAATAACTCAGTGTCATCTCATCTGGCATAGTAGTGTGCTTTCATACTTGGCTAGAAAATAGCCATAGGAGAATCCAAACGGCTTACTTACGCCTACAGTAGCGTTATATATTTGATTTCTGGTTGATCTGCTGGTGGCTGTACTTGCTGCAGTGCATCTACTAGCCAATTGTGAGCAATTTGTAGTGAGACTTGCGACCGCTGTGTTTTGCGCTTAGTGACGCACATATCCATTGCAAAGACCGAAGTGGGAAAATTTAGTAGGGGTTGGATTTCAATTAGGCACAGTCTGCCATTTGTCCTTTTTTATTTTACGTTTATTTTGTTTAATAACTCAGCGTCATCTCATCTGGCATAGTAGTGTGCTTTCATACTTGGCTAGAAAATAGCCATAGGAGAATCCAAACGGCTTACTTACGCCTACAGTAGCGTTATATATTTGATTTCTGGTTGATCTGCTGGTGGCTGTACTTGCTGCAGTGCATCTACTAGCCAATTGTGAGCAATTTGTAGTGAGACTTGCGACCGCTGTGTTTTGCGCTTAGTGACGCACATATCCATTGCAAAGACCGAAGTGGGAAAATTTAGTAGGGGTTGGATTTCAATTAGGCACAGTCTGCCATTTGTCCTTTTTTATTTTACGTTTATTTTGTTTAATAACTCAGCGTCATCTCATCTGGCATAGTAGTGTGCTTTCATACTTGGCTAGAAAATAGCCATAGGAGAATCCAAACGGCTTACTTACGCCTACAGTAGCGTTATATATTTGATTTCTGGTTGATCTGCTGGTGGCTGTACTTGCTGCAGTGCATCTACTAGCCAATTGTGAGCAATTTGTAGTGAGACTTGCGACCGCTGTGTTTTGCGCTTAGTGACGCACATATCCATTGCAAAGACCGAAGTGGGAAAATTTAGTAGGGGTTGGATTTCAATTAGGCACAGTCTGCCATTTGTCCTTTTTTATTTTACGTTTATTTTGTTTAATAACTCAGCGTCATCTCATCTGGCATAGTAGTGTGCTTTCATACTTGGCTAGAAAATAGCCATAGGAGAATCCAAACGGCTTACTTACGCCTACAGTAGCGTTATATATTTGATTTCTGGTTGATCTGCTGGTGGCTGTACTTGCTGCAGTGCATCTACTAGCCAATTGTGAGCAATTTGTAGTGAGACTTGCGACCGCTGTGTTTTGCGCTTAGTGACGCACATATCCATTGCAAAGACCGAAGTGGGAAAATTTAGTAGGGGTTGGATTTCAATTAGGCACAGTCTGCCATTTGTCCTTTTTTATTTTACGTTTATTTTGTTTAATAACTCAGCGTCATTTCATCTGGCATAGTAGTGTGCTTTCATACTTGGCTAGAAAATAGCCATAGGAGAATCCAAACGGCTTACTTACGCCTACAGTAGCGTTATATATTTGATTTCTGGTTGATCTGCTGGTGGCTGTACTTGCTGCAGTGCATCTACTAGCCAATTGTGAGCAATTTGTAGTGAGACTTGCGACCGCTGTGTTTTGCGCTTAGTGACGCACATATCCATTGCAAAGACCGAAGTGGGAAAATTTAGTAGGGGTTGGATTTCAATTAGGCACAGTCTGCCATTTGTCCTTTTTTATTTTACGTTTATTTTGTTTAATAACTCAGTGTCATCTCATCTGGCATAGTAGTGTGCTTTCATACTTGGCTAGAAGATAGCCATAGCAATAGGATAGCATCGTTTGGTTTTAAAAACTCAAAAACACAAAAAAAAAAAAAAAACACAAAAAAAAGTTAAAAAAAAATTAAAGCTATAACTCTCATTTTAAAAATGTTTAACCCGAGGGCTAGGGGTAGAGGACGAGGGCGGGGACGTGGGCGTCCAACTACTGCAGGGGTCAGAGGCCGTGGTCCTGGCCGGGGTGAGACACCACCTGCTTATGAGGGAGCAGGGGAACGCCGCAGAGCTACACTCCCTAGGTTCATGTCTGAAGTTACTGGGACTCGTGGTAGAGCACTGTTGAGGCCAGAACAGTGCGAACAGGTGATGTCGTGGATTGCCGACAATGCTTCGAGCAATTTGTCCACCAGTCAGTCTTCCACGCAGTCCACCCATGTCACCGAAATCGCCACTCCTCCAGCTCCTGCACCTCAGCCTCCTCCCCCCCAGTCTGCCCCCTCCCAGGAAAATTTGGCATTTGAACCGGCATACTCTGAGGAACTGTTTTCTGGACCCTTCCCACAGTCACAAACCACTTGTCCGGTTGCTGCTGAGCAATTTTCCGATGCCCAGGTTTTCCACCAGTCACAGTCTGTGGGTGATGATGACCTTCTTGACGTAGTGGAAGTGTGTAAAGAGGTGTCCGACGATGAGGAGACACGGTTGTCAGACAGTGGGGAAGTTGTTGTCAGGGCAGGAAGTCCGAGGGGGGAGCAGACTGAGGGATCGGAGGATGATGAGGTGACAGACCCAAGCTGGGTTGAGAGGCCGGGTGAACACAGTGCTTCTGAGACGGAGGAGAGTCCTCGACCAGAACAGGTTGGAAGAGGCAGTGGTGGGGCCAGACGGAGAGGCAGGGCCAGAGCTGGTGCATCAGCGCCAAATGTGTCAACTAGTGAAGCTCCCGTGGCGAGGGCTCTTGTGGCGAGGGCTAGATCTTCAGAAGTCTGGAGGTTCTTTAAGGAAACACCGGATGACCGACGGACTGTGGTGTGCAACATTTGCCAAACCAGGCTCAGCAGGGGTTCCACCACTACTAGCTTAACTACCACCAGTATGCGCAGGCATATGAATGCTAAACACCCCACTCAGTGGCAACAAGCCCGTTCACCTCCGGCCGTGCACACCACTGCTCCTTCCCCTGTGTCAGCTGATAGTCAGCCCCCTGCCCAGGACCCTGCCACAAAAACCCCATCGTCGCCTCCACGATCCTCCACAGCATCCACCAGCGTTCAGCTCTCCATACCCCAGACGCTGGAGCGGAAACGCAAATATAGTGCAACCCACCCGCACGCCCAAGCCCTTAATGTGCACATCTCCAGATTGCTTAGCCTGGAGATGCTGCCCTATAGGCTAGTAGAGACCGAGGCCTTTCGCAACCTCATGGCGGCGGCCGCCCCTTGGTATTCGGTCCCCAGCCGCCACTACTTTTCCCGATGTGCCGTCCCAGCCCTGCACCAGCACGTGTCAGACAACATCATCCGTGCCCTGACCAACGCCGTTTCTGACAAGGTCCACCTGACCACGGACACGTGGACGAGTGCTGCCGAGCAGGGCCACTATATATCGCTGACGGCACATTGGGTTAACTTGGTGGAGGCTGGGAGCGAGTCTGACCCTGCGGCTGGTCATATACTGCCGACGCCGAGGATTGTGGGGCCTACCTCGGTCCAGGTGTTTCAGGCCTACTATGCCTCCTCCTCCTCCCACCCCTCCTCCACCTCCTCCTCCGAACTACCATCCGTGGGCACGGCGCCATCAGTCGGTAGCTCTAGGCACAGCAGCAGTGCCGTCGCTAAGCGACAGCAGGCGGTGCTCAAACTGCTGAGCCTAGGCGATAAAAGGCACACCGCCCAAGAGCTATTACAGGGCATCACGGCGCAGACTGATCTGTGGCTGGCACCGCTGAACCTGAAGCCAGCATGGTTGTGTGTGACAACGGCCGTAACCTGGTGGCGGCTCTGCAACTCGGCAGACTGACACATGTGCCATGCCTGGCCCATGTGTTAAATCTGATAGTTCAGCGTTTCCTCAAGACATACCCCAATCTGTCTGATTTGCTCACGAAGGTGCGCCGCATCTGTGCGCATTTCAGGAAGTCCAGCACAGATGCTGCCACTCTCAGGGCAGCGCAGCGCCGCCTCCAACTGCCCGCTCACCCGGCATATCCTAAACTTATAAGAACGCTATTACACTTGATCTTATACAAAAGGTTCTTAGAAGTGCTGTTTGGGGAGTAGCCTAGAGACAGGGGCTTGGATTGGCGAAAGCTCGCCTGGCAGCGGAGCGCCAGCTCCATGCCAAGATCCAACTAACATAGTTTGAACTGCAGCACCTTTAATCTACTACTAGTTCACTGCCTCCATACATGGTCCCCTTATCAAACGAGCTGTGTCAGGCAGAATTTTGGGTTGTTTTCATGGCTTCCATGTTAACTTTGTCGCCACCCTGCTGTGTAATCCACAAAATATACTGGCAAACTTTTATCATGTACCGATATTATTTGAGCGCTTCTTGCTCACCTCCTTTGGTTCCTCTCTGCCACCCATTGGTTTGAAGCCTGAGTCCATTTAGGGTATGTCGCCATCCCACTCTCTAGCCTGCTGCCGCTGCCTCTGCATGCCGTCCCCTATAGTGTCAGGGTCAATTATTGCATGTTTTAGATGCTATCTAGCTTAATTCTGTCACTCTGTCATGGCCATGCTGTTTCCCATAATTTTGGCATAATGGTGCGATTATGCAGCCTCAGAGGCATCCATGCATGCTGCCCCTGCTGTTTCCTGTCCATTTCCGTGGTGTTTCCATCCTTTTCTGAGGTTCCCAGGTGTTTGGCCAAGCTTCCCTGTGCAGAGCCTTGGTCCCCTTGAAAAATGCTCGAGTCTCCCATTGACTTCAATGGGGTTCGTTATTCGAGACGAGCACTCGAGCATCGGGAAAAGTTCGTCTCGAATAACGAGTACCCGAGCATTTTAGTGCTCGCTCATCTCTACATTTAATCAATTAGGAAAGCAACAGACACATGCAATACAAAGGTAATTAACAGATATATACCATTGCAGAAGATGAGACTGGATTGAAAGACAGAGTAAATGGGTGAAAATTGTATTCAGCAATCAGAGATGTACAACTGTTCGATGTTCGTTGTATAACTGCAACAGCATAACGTATATACTCGAGTATAAGCCGACCCGAGTATAAGCCAAGACCCCTAATTTTACCACCAAAAACTGGGAAAACCTATTGACTCGAGTATAAGCCAAGGGTGGGAAATGCATTGGTCACAGACCCCCCCCCCCAGTATATAGCCAGCCTGCCCCCAGTAGTATACAGCCACCCCAGCCTGCCCCCTATAGTATACAGCAACCCCAGTAGTATACAACCAGCCCAGCCTGCCCCCAGTAGTATACAGCTTGCCCCCAGTAGTATACAGCTTGCCCCCAGTAGTATACAGCCTGCCCCCAGTAGTATACAGCTTGCCCCAGTAGTATACAGCCTGCCCCCAGTAGTATACAGCCTGCCCCCAGTAGTATACAGCTTGCTCCCAGTAGTATACAGCCTGCCTCCAGTAGTATACAGCCTGCCCCCAGCAGTATACAGCCTGCCCAGCATAAAAAAAAAAAAAAACTTATATACTCACCCTCCGGTGGCCCCGATATGCAGCGCTGCTCCCCCCATGTCTGCGCGGCTCGTCTTCTGGCTTCCGCGCCCGTCTTCTGTCTTCTCTAACATCGGCTTATACACAAGTATATACGGTACTTTTCAGAACATTATTCTTAGAAGAATATTAAGCTAAGCGAACAATCAAAGTATGCAAGCATCTAAGACAGTAGAGTTGAGATTGTACAACACTTTTGTGGACTAATAGGAGGTGTAATGTTAGATTAGACAGCCTCATACGAGTCCAGATTTTATTCAGATCATTAAGCATTAGCCGCTTTGATAAATAAATGATGTCAGTGATACCTTTATAAGGTATGAATGAGACAGTATATTTCATTTAAACCCATGATAAATGTGCTGCAAGACATATAAGGTTTTTTTTGCAGATTATGAAAGAATGTCCTCTTTCAATGATAGCAAAGGTGATGTAAGTAAACACAAGATATATTACTAATTGTAGAACGTTCCACTATATAAGAAATAAGCTTGGTATACTTAAAAACTTGTAAAATAAATCAGTCTGAAGAATTACATTACATTTGGCTAATAAGGATCACATTGAGCCTTCCTAGGTATATAGAAAACTATTGAGGGTAGGATAATCACATTATCCTCCTGAGGCAACAGCTAGCATAATATTGTCTTACTTGTGCTAAGGCATCATGGGAATGAAACAATTAAGGGTGAGGACACATGATGTGGTAGGTGAAGTTCCAGACATAGCAGTGTTTGGAGAGCTTGCAGCAGCATATGTCCACATGCTGACGTTACATATCCAGTGGGTAAATTCATGAGTTGTGTAGTACCGGCAGGGTGGAGGAGGTTTTAACAAATCTCATTGATACATTGTGACTCAGACCGGCAAAGCAAAGTATCCTGTGCCAGTTTCCACTCAGACCTTAAAATGTGCAATGTAAACGATAATAGCGGAAGAAGACATGTAATGATTACTGTAGCACATGTTCGGCTGGAGAGGTGAAAGATTGAGTGCTGCTGACTTCTCCAATATCCATAGACACTTACAGTATACACTCGAGTATTAAACAATGTGCTGAAAAACCCTAAGGGTGCATTCACACGTTGCAGTTAAAACTGCATCGCAATCAGCTTTGAGGAGGTTTTAGCTGCAGTTTTGTCAATTGAACAGGTGAAAGACATGAACTTAATGGGTGAATGACATTTGTGGAGCAGGTTTCCCTTTCAAAAATCAAATTCACTCGTTCTGTTCATGTCTTTCACCTGTTCAATTGACAAAACTGCACCTAAAACCACCTCAAAGCTGATTGCGATGCAGTTTTAACTGCAACGTGTGAACGCACCCTAACTCGGCTTATACTTGAGACCATTTAAAAAAAAGTCTGTACTCCGGAGCTGGAGCTGAAGAAATGGTAAGTACAGAGTTTTTTTTTGGGGGGGGGAGGTTTAAGGCTGGGCAGGGGGCTGCTGGCTATATACGGAGTGGGGCGGGGGGAGGCACTGGGTATATATGGGGGGGGCAGGCACTGGTTATACATGGGGGTGCAAGCACTGGATATATACGCGGAGGCAGGCACTGGCTTTATACAGGGGTTCAGGCACTGACTATATACTGAGGGGCAAGCACTGGCTTTATACTAAGGGGAACTGGCTGGCTATATACTGGGGGCAGGGGGCTGCTGGCTATACACAATGAGGGAGGCAATGGCTATATGTAAGGGGTCTACTGGCTTTATACTAGGGGGCAGGGGCTGGCTATATACTGGGGCTCTGCTGGCTACATACTGGGGGGCATGTGACCAATGCATTTCCCACCCTCGGCTTATACTCGAGTCAATATGTTTTCCCAGTTTTTGTGTAAAAAAAAGACGTATACTACAGTATATATGGTACTTATAGATCCAGGCACAGTGACTGTGGTAATTTTCTAATATGTGTTATCCATGGCCTTCTTCCTTCTAAAATAAACGTTTAAAATTATGCTAATGATCCTGAAGGTCTCCTGGTGGTCACAGTAAAAAGTTTTAAACAGTAAGTGTGATGCCACACATGGCGTTTTTTGTCCGTTTTTAGTCTGTTTTTCGCAATTAACTTAATAGATAAACAGGTTGTAAGCAGCCAAACACATGGTAAACTGCCAAAAAACGACTGAAAACAGATGTTTAAAAATGGACCATGTGTGACATCACCCTAAGAGTCGCTCCTGTCAGAGGGGACCCGCAGCCCTGATTGTTTAAAATAATTTCCCTGTGCAGCGGTGGGACAAGGAGCAGGCATCTATGTGGGGAAACAGAGTGTACTGCTTGTACTCCTGCCCCTCCTACCACTAGACTTGAAGTGGAGCTGGGACAGAGAGGGGGAGGATATGCAGTGACTGGGAAGAACTAGAGGCTGCCTTCCTCCAGGGGGAAGCGACCGCGAAAAGCGCATCGAGGTGCTGTGGTGGTGGTCTTATTTTACTTGTTCAGACAATTTTGGCTACATGCAACACCCTGTTGGGTAATACACCTGGTTACAGCCAAATTGTATATACTGTTATGTGTTTGATACTTGGACAGTATTTATCATGTACTGTTATACTATTGACCATCGCCACATCGTTTGTTTTGTGGTTTTTAATATGTGCTTTTAACCTTGTTTTCTTGATTAATAAACTTTTTACATTGTTTGTAATGAATTGAGTATTACGAGGTATGATTTATTTTTGGATCCTATATACTTCTATTGGTACTGCATGCTTTTGATTAGTAATAGGAGTTGTTTATTAAGTACTGGGTTTTCTCCTTTTGGTATTTATTATCATGGCAACCAGTCGCTGCCCTCCGATGACGTCACTGGCAGCGTTGATCTTTACGAAGCCTCCAGGGGGCGTTGCTAAGCCAAATGATGGGTGTTTTCATATATTTGAAAAGGTCACATGGAGTAGCTGTTTCCCAAGGGTGGGGGGGAACTGCTCATTTCCAGCCCCTCCCATTTGGGCAACTGCCTAGTAACACAGCAGATGCAAATGAAAGGTGCTATATAACATATCTTTTTTTCTGTAAAACCAATTTTAAATACAAAAAACAGTTTGGCAGTGTATGTAGTATGCTCTGTGGGGACTGGGGGAGTGCTAAAAATGGGTCTCCTGGTGACAGATTCCCTTTAACTGCAGAAATGATACAATATTGACCAAAATAGATGAACAAAGGTATTGTGAGACACTGAAGGGGTTAACTGCGGATGGGCGGTATGTTTCCCCTAGGTTTTGCTATTATGCAAGGCCTTAGTGCTGAGGTTGTGTTGTCCAGCACCTTGGACACAGGTGGTGAGAACAGCCCAATCAGGCTAATAAAGCCGCTCAGCAGAGCTGAAAGTGTTGTCTCTCTGGAAGGAGGCTGGAGAGCACGCAGCCTGGACCTCTGTGCCTGGAGCAGCAAAAGTGTTTTTGTTAGTGGTGAGTCAGAGAACCATTGTTTAGTTAGCACCCTGACGGGTAGGATATTATTTGTTTTTGATGCCTGAATGTGAAGGCTGTTTTATTTTGTTCCTGCTGAAATAAACACAGGCTAGACCTGTTTTGGACTGTACTTTGGTGTCACTGTCGTGAACTGCATCACAGCACCCCGCTACCACGGTCTCTACTGGGCCAAATCTCCCACATATGGTGCTTCGGATTGCGGGCAGTTTAAAAAGACACACACCTGAAAGGTTCGCTACATCCTGCAACATTGCATGGCCTGGGTGAAAGCAGCAGGCAAAGTGCAGGATAAAGCCAAGATGGATGACTTTATTAAATACCTGCAAGAGGAGGCCAGAGCTAATCGACAGCTGCAGCAAGCCATGCTCCAGCAGCAGGAGGAGAGGTCCCGCCAACAACAGGAAGAGTCCCGAGCCATGTTCCAGCTGATGAGGGAAAAGTTTTCTGGCATTATGGCAGCACCACAAGCGACGACTACTGAGGGGTCCCATACTGGTTTGCAAGGGTACCCGGTTGTCCAGCGTTCCGCACGGGCTGCAGTATAAAAGGCTTTACAAAAAATGACGACGACCGATGACGTGGAGGCGTATCTCACGGTGTTCGAGCGAGTAGCTGAGCGAGAGGAGTTACCGGCTGAGCAGTGGGCAGATGTCCTGGCACCGTTCCTGACCGGCGAGTCGCCGAAGGCTTACTACGACCTGAGTGAAACGGAGGCCCGTGAGTACCCCCAGCTAAAGGCGGAGATTCTGGCTCGTCTTGGGGTCACCGTTCAAGTTCGCTCCCGCCGGGTCCACCAGTGGGCTTACTCAGAAAAACTACCCCCAAGCTACCCCCATCTGATCCATCTTGTCCGGAAGTGGCTACAACCAGAGGACTGCACCCCAGCACAGATGGTAGAGAGAGTGGTTCTCGACAAGTTCACCCGTTCTTTGCCCTTTCGGCTCCAGCGGTGGGTTAGACAGGCCGGTCCCACAAAAGCTGAGGAACTCGTGTCCCTAGTAGAGAGGTATCGGGCTACGGAGGACCATCTACTTACCTCTCCCACACGAAGCAGTGACAGGGTCACCAAACCATCTGGTAAGACTATGCTACGCGGTATCCAGAGGCGATTCCAATAAGGAACACCTCCTCCAAAAATATTGCTAGGGAGCTGTTCCAGGTATTCTCACACACAGGCCTCCCCAAGGAAATCCTGACTGACCAGGGTACCCCATTCATGTCTAGGGTAATGAAGGAGATGTGTAAGTTACTGCAGGTTAAACAGCTCCGCACCTCTGTATATCACCCCCAGACAGATGGCCTGGTCGAGAGGTTTAACAAGACCTTGAAGGGGATGCTAAAGAGGGTGGTCAGCAAAGATGGGAAGGACTGGGATTGTTTGTTGCCTTATTTGATGTTTGCCATACGTGAGGTACCCCAGTCTTCCACGGGTTTCTCACCCTTTGAGCTGTTATATGGCCGGTCCCCACGTGGGCTTTTGGATGTAGCTAAGGAGACCTGGGAACAGGAGAGGACAACCCACCGTAGTGTGATAGAACACGTCTCCCTTATGCAGGACCGCATGGCGGCGGTAATGCCCCTTGTAAAGGAGCACATGACAAGGGCACAAGAGGCCCAGTCTAGGGTCTACAATAGGTCAGCCAGACTCAGGACCTTTAACCCAGGCGACAGAGTGCTAGTTCTGGTGCCCACCGTAGAGAGCAAGTTCTTGGCAAAATGGCAAGGACCATATGAGGTCATGGAGAAAGTGGGGGAGGTAAACTACAAGGTATCTCAGCCGGGGAGGAGGAAACCCGAACAGCTATACCACGTGAACCTCCTAAAGCCATGGAGGGAAAGAGAGTCCCTGATGGCCGTAGGAGTAGAAAAAGCGCCTGTCCCCAAGAAGGTGACACCGGAGGTAGGTGTACCCGCTGCCAAGGTGCCTGAAGTACGGATCTCGGAGTCCCTCTCCAGGGCCCAGATTCAGGAAGCGAAGGAGTTTGTGCTCCGAAACGTGGATGTGTTCTCTAAGTTACCGGGACGTACTTCAGTCATCAAGCATGACATCATAACCGAACCCCACATCCGGGTACACCAAAAACCCTACTGGGTCCCTGAAGCGCGCCGGTTTGCCATATCCGAAGAAGTCAGGCAGATGTTAGACCTGGGGGTTATCGAGGAGTCTAAAAGTGACTGGTCGAGTCCTATTGTGTTGATTCCCAAACCTGATGGTTCCCTACGGTTCTGCAATGACTTTAGGAAGTTGAACGAGGTGTCCAAATTTGACTCTTATCCCATGCCCAGGGTTGACGAGTTGATAGAACGACTTGGACAGGCTAGGTTCTTCTCCACCCTTGACCTGACGAAAGGGTATTGGCAGGTACCCCTTACTGACAGGGCCAAAGAGAAGACCGCTTTTGTTACTCCTGATGGGCTTTTTCAGTACGTGGTACATGGGGCTCCCGCCACATTCCAGAGGTTAATGGATCTCGTGCTAAAACCTCACCGGAGATATGCCTCGGCCTACCTGGATGACATCATAGTTTATAGTAACGATTGGGAGAGTCACCTGGCCAAGGTGCAAGCAGTGGTAGACTCCCTGAGGGCAGCAGGGTTGACAGCGAACCCCCAAAAATGTGCCCTGGGTCTGGAAGAGGCCCGTTACCTGGGGTACCGTATTGGGCGAGGTGTCATCAAACCCCAAGTAAATAAAGTGGAGGCGATCCAGCAGTGGCCACGACCTATGAGCAAGAAGCAAGTGAGGGCTTTCCTAGGCATAGTGGGCTATAATCGCCGATTTATCCCCGAATTTGCTACCATAGAGGCACCCCTGACTGACCTGACCAAGGGTAGCAGGGCGGTGATGGTAAAGTGGAGTGAAGAGGCTGAGGGGGCGTTTCAGCGACTTAAGACGGTTTTGTGCGAGGGACCGGTACTGATCACCCCTAACTTCACCAAGGCCTTTATTGTGCAGACTGACGCTTCTGACGTGGGCTTAGGGGCTGTCCTGTCCCAAGTAGTGGAGGGTGAGGAACATCCCGTGACATTCCTGAGCCGCAAGCTCACACCTCCTGAAAAGAACTATAGCATAGTTGAGAGGGAGTGCTTGGCGATCAAATGGGCTCTGGAATCCCTGAGGTATTACTTGGTAGGGCGACAGTTTACACTGGTGACCGATCACTCTCCCCTCACCTGGATGAGTCAGGCCAAAGAGAGGAACGCCAGGGTCACAAGGTGGTTCCTAATGTTGCAGAATTTCAAATTCACGGTGGAACATCGAGCAGGAAAGCTGCATGGGAATGCCGATGCCCTGTCTCGTACCCACTGTCTGATGGCCAAAAGTGTTCGCCCCCACAGGGTCAAACAGAGGGGGAGGCTATGTGAGACACTGAAGGGGTTAACTGTGGATGGGTGGTATGTTTCCCCTAGGTTTTGCTATTATGCAAGGCCTTCGTGCTGAGGTTGTGTTGTCCAGCACCTTGGACACAGGTGGTGGGAACAGCCCAATCAGGCTAATAAAGCCGCTCAGCAGAGCTGAAAGTGTTGTCTCTCTGGAAGGAGGCTGGAGAGCACGCAGCCTTGACCTCTGTGCCTGGAGCAGCAAAAGTGTTTTTGTTAGTGGTGAGTCAGAGAACCATTGTTTAGTTAGCACCCTGACGGGTAGGATATTATTTGTTTTTGATGCCTGAATGTGAAGGCTGTTTTATTTTGTTCCTGCTGAAATAAACACAGGCTAGACCTGTTTTGGACTGTACTTTGGTGTCACTGTCGTGAACTGCATCACAGCACCCCGCTACCACGGTCTCTACTGGGCCAAATCTCCCACAGTATATATAATATCCTCTAAAGACCAAAAGCAAAAGAGCAGACAGGAAGTTACATTGTTGAAGCAATCACACCTTCACCACAGCAGTATCCTGTTATACATGTATTATGTGTACAGTATATAACATTTCCTTGCCACAGTTATGTTCCCCATCTCTCTAGGAAAAATGTATTTCCATACACATACACATGGGGCCATATTCATGTGAAAACATAAGTTTAGAAGTGTAGCTGTCTGCATTTTTCAGAATAGTCTTAAATGTAATCTGCCAGCGAAAGTGAGGTGAAGCTAATCAGTAATGGGGTCTTACTCTTGCCTCAGTTGGCAAATGACAGAACCCTGAGGGGGGCGGCAAATTGCGTATAGTATAGACTTGATAATCACTGGCAAGTCCGTACTATCAGAAAAATCACTTTGCACTTCAGTCAGTGCCGCTCGCTATGACACACGCATGCGTGACGTCATACAATGTGACAGAGCATCTCTGAAGTGAAGAGGAGTATAAAACTGCTGACATGATATCAAAGGTCTCTCTAGTGATGCATGAGCAGTTAACTTCATCACTTTCTATCAGATGAAGATATTTCACCACATGTAGATCTATTAATATGGCAGAAGAATACTAGGTAACATAACAGGTTGATCATTTCCTCTCAATACTCCATTTAGTAAATCTAATCTGATTAGTGTCAAATCAGTCATTTTTAGGAAGAACATTTTACTATTCATTTGTAAAGCAAAAAACACTGTTGTTTGATATATTGGAGGCACATGGTACAGCAGGGTGCATGTGCATTACCTTGGATAAAATAAATAGGACTTAAAGGGAACTTGTCACCAGGACCCCTTTTTTATCGTCCTAAACCATTGTTATAAATACTCTGCCTTTTTTAGTTGTAAAGATCATAAGCCAACCCGAGTATATGCTGAGGTGCCTAATTTTACCACAAAAAAACTATTTTCCCGAGTATTAGCTTAGTGTGGGAAATGCATTTGTCACTGCCTCCACCCAGTATATAGCCATTAAGCCCCTTGTCCCTAGTATATAGCTAGCCAGCCTACGCCCCCAATATATAGCCAGCTCATCCCCCCTAGTATATAGCCTGCCAGCCCATACCTCCCAGTATATAGCCAGTCAGCCCCCTGCCCCCCCAATATATAGCCAGGCAGCCCATGCCACCTAGTATATAGCCTGTCATCCTATACCTCCCCGTATATATATATACAGCCTGTGCCCCCTAGTATATAGCCATCCAGCCCCCCAGTATATAGCCAGCCATCCCCTGCCCCCAGTATATAGTCAGACAGCCCATGCCCCCTTTTTATAGCCAGTCCTTGCCCCCTAGTATATAGCCAGCTTGCCCCCTGCCTCACAGTATATAGCCAGCCGGCCCATGCCCCCTTGTATATAGCCAGCCAGCCTATACCTCCCAGTACATAACCAGCTCTTTCCCTCTAGTATATAGCCAGCCTATGCCCCCCAGTATATAGCCAGCCTGTGCCCCTAGTATATAGCCAGCCAACCAATACCTCGCAGTACATAGCCAGCCCTTGCCCCCTGGTATATAGCCAGCCCATGCCCCCCCGTATATAACCAGCCTGTGCCCCCTAGTATACAGCCAGCCCCGGCCCCCCAGTATATAGCCAGCCCCTGCCCCCAGTATATAGTAGGTCAGCCCATAACCCCCAGTATATAGCCAGCCCTTCCCCCCACAGTATATAGCTAGCCAGCCCATGCCCCATATTATTTAGCCAGTCAGCCCATACCCCCTTTATAGAGCCAGCCTGCCCCCTAGCATATAGACAGCCCATCCCCCCTAGTATGTAGCCAGCCAGCCCATACCTCCCAGTATATAGCCAGTCAGCCCCCTGCCCCCCCAATATATAGCCAGGCAGCCCATGCCACCTATTATATAGCCTGCCATCCTATACCTCCCCGTATATAGCCAGCCCGTGCCCCCTAGTATAAAGCCAATCAGCCCATCCCCCCTAGTATATAGCCTGCCATCCTATACCTCTCCGTATATAGCCAGCCTGTGCCCCCTAGTATAAAGCCTGTCTGCCCATGCCCCCAGTAAATAGCTAGCCCATGGTGCCTTTGATATAACCAACCTATGCCCCCTAGTATATAGCCAGCAGCCTTTGCCCACAGTATATAGCCATCTCCTTCCCTTTAATATATAGCCAGCAGCCCCTGCCCCGCAGGTCCTCTTCTTTCTTTGGGTGCTGCCTCTTTGCCTTTTCTGAGCATTTGCATTACAATATAATTGTGTGCTATAACTTACTCTTGCATCCTGACAAAATTGTGGGGTAATCAGAGGGGCTGGGCTTTGGTTTTGATGCATTTCAAAAAACAACATGTGACTTGTCTGAGCTGCAGGCTGCCTCCCTCTTTGTGCTCCTGTACAGCATGTCCCTCCCCCACTGTCATCTCACCAGGCAGTGACCTCTGTGAAAGGAGCAGGAGAAGGAGCTGTACAGGAGCACAAAGGTGGGGGCTAAGATCTGAGGAGGGAGTAGCACGACAAATCACATGTTGTTTTTTGAAATGCATCCAAACCAAAGGCCAGCCCCTGGGAATACCCCAGGATTTTGCAAGGTAAGTTATAACACACAGTTATATTGTAATGCAAATGCTTATAAAAGGCAGAAAGGAAGATTTGCACTGCAGGAGTGATGGGCTTCTGCAACCTGTCTTCAGTGAAAATGAGGTCCCTGGGTTAAGAAGGCTGCCTGACAGTGAGTATATACATAAGTGTGTGAGTGTATAAATGTATGAACGTGTATATGTGGTGTGTGTGTATGCTATATGTATTGGATATATGTGGTTATATATTTTGTGTGTGTGCATATGGTGTATACACTCACCGGCCACTTTATTAGGTACACCTGTCCAACTGCTCGTTAACACTTAATTTCTAATCAACCAATCACATGGCGGCAACTCAGTGCATTTAGGCATGTAGACATGGTCAAGACAATCTCCTGCGGTTCAAACCGAGCATCAGTATGGGGAAGAAAAGTGATTTGAGTGCCTTTGAACGTGGCATGGTTGTTGGTGCCAGAAGGGCTGGTCTGAGTATTTCAGAAACAGCTGATCTACTGGGATTTTCACGCACAACCATCTCTAGGGTTTACAGAGAATGGTCCAAAAAAGAAAAAACATCCAGTGAGCGGCAGTTCTGTGGGCGGAAATGCCTTGTTGATGCCAGAGGTCAGAGGAGAATAGACAGACTGGTTCGAGCTGATAGAAAGGCAACAGTGACTCAAATCGCCACCCGTTACAACCAAGGTAGGCAGAAGAGCATCTCTGAATGCACAGTACGTCGAACTTTGAGGCAGATGGGCTACAGCAGCAGAAGACCACACCGGGTGCCACTAGTTTCAGCTAAGAACAGGAAACGGAGGCTACAATTTGCACAAGCTCATCGAAATTGGACAGTAGAAGATTGGAAAAACGTTGCCTGGTCTGATGAGTCTCGATTTCTGCTGCGACATTCGGATGGTAGGGTCAGAATTTGGCTTCAACAACATGAAAGCATGGATCCATCCTGCCTTGTATCAACGGTTCAGGCTGGTGGTGGTGGTGTCATGGTGTGGGGAATATTTTCTTACCACTCTTTGGGCCCCTTGGTACCAATTGAGCATCGTTGCAATGCCAAAGCCTACCTGAGTATTGTTGCTGACCATGTCCATCCCTTTATGACCACAATGTACCCAACATCTGATGGCTACTTTCAGCAGGATAATGCGCCATGTCATTAAGCTGGAATAATCTCAGACTGGTTTCTTGAACATGACAATGAGTTCACTGTACTCAAATGGGCTCCACAGTCACCAGATCTTAATCCAATAGAGCATCTTTGGGATGTGGTCGAACGGGAGATTTGCATCATGGATGTGCAGCTGACAAATCTGCGGCAACTGTGTGATGCCATCATGTCAATATGGACCAAGATCTCTGAGGAATGCTTCCAGCACCTTGTTAAATCTATGCCACGAAGAATTGAGGCAGTTCTGAAGGCAAAAGGGGGTCCAACCCGTTACTAGCATGGTGTACCTAATAAAGTGGCCGGTGAGTGTATATTCTGTATGTTGGTCTATATGTCTTGTGAGACACTGAAGGGGTTAACTGTGGATGGGCGGTATGTTTCCCCTAGGTTTTGCTATTATGCAAGGCCTTAGTGCTGAGGTTTGTGTCCAGCACCTTGGACACAGGTGGTGGGAACAGCCCAATCAGCCTAATAAAACCGCTCAGCAGAGCTGGAAGTGTTGTCTCTCTGGATGGAGGCTGGAGAGCACGCAGCCTTGACCTCTGTGCCTGGAGCAACGAAAAGTGTTTTGTTAGTGGTGAGTCAGAAAACCATTGTTTAGTTAGCACCCTGACGGGTAGGATATTATTTTGTTTTTGATGCCTGAATGTAAAGGCTGTTTTATTTTGTTCCTGCTGAAATAAACACAGACTAGACCTGTTTTGGACTGTACCTTGGTGTCACTGTCTTGAACTGCATCACAGCACCCCGCTACCACGGTCTCTACTGGGCCAAACCCCCCACATATGGTGCTTCGGATTGCGGGCAGTTCAAAAGACACACACCTGAAAGGCTCGCTACATCCTGCAACAGTGCATGGCCTGGGTGAAAGCAGCAGGCAAATTGCAGGATACAGCCAAGATGGAGGACTTTATTAAATACCTGCAAGAGGAGGCCAGAGCTAATCGTCAGCAGCAGCAGGCCATGCTCCAGCAGCAGGTGGAGAGGTCCCGGCAGCAGCAGGAGGAGAGGTCCCGCCAGCAGCAAGCCATGTTTCAGCAACAGGAGGAGAGGTTCCGTCAGCAGCAGGAAGAGTCCCGGGCTGATCGGCAGCTGCAGCAAGCCATGCTCCAGCAACAGCAGGAAGAGTCCCGAGCCATGTTCCAGCTGATGATGGAAAAGTTTTCTGGCGTTATGGCAGCACCGCAAGCGACGACTACTGAGGGGTCCCATGCTGGTTTGCAAGGGTACCCGGTTGTCCAGCATTCCGCACGGGCTGCAGTACAAAAGGCTTTACAAAAGATGACGACGACCGACGACGTGGAGGCGTATCTCACTGTGTTCAAGCGAGTAGCTGAGCGAGAGGAGTTACCAGCTGAGCAGTGGGCAGATGTCCTGGCACCGTTCCTGACAGGCGAGTCGCAGAAGGCTTACTACGACCTGAGTGAAACGGAGGCCCGTGAGTACCCCCAGCTAAAGGCGGAGATTCTGGCTCGTCTTGGGGTCACCGTTCAAGTTCGCTCCAGCCGGGTCCACCAGTGGGCTTACTCAGAAAAACTACCCCCACGCTCCCAAATGCATGACCTGATCCATCTTGTCCGGAAGTGGTTACAACCAGAGGACTGCACCCCAGCACAGATGGTAGAGAGAGTGGTTCTCGACAAGTTCACCCGTTCTTTGCCCTCTCGGCTCCAGCGGTGGGTTGGACAGGCCGGTCCCACAAATGATGAGGAACTCGTGTCCCTAGTAGAGAGATATCGGGCTACGGAGGATCTTCTACTTACCTCTCCCACACGAAGCAGTGCCAGTGCTACTGCGGAAAAGGGGAGACATGTCAGGTTGGGAGGGGGTTCATTGGGGGGCGTGGATACCCAGAAACCCAGTGAGGCTCGTGACAGAGGTCATGGCCGTATCCAGTGCTGGCGGTGCCTTGAAATGGGCCATATTGCTGCCAACTGTCCACTGTCAGTGGAGCCAATGGACTGCAACCAGACCCGGCGAGTGTCACTGTTTGCCCGGCCGGTTCTGGCGGCCGAGTCAGTCACGGATGCAGAACCCCAAGTGTGCATGGTCACAATCGGTGGTCACACAGTGGAAGCCTTGCTAGACTCAGGGAGTCTGGTCACCCTTTCGTTGATCCTGGACTATACAGTGGGCGGAGAGTGGGAGTGTTGTGTATACATGGGGACACTCGCGTATATCCCACTGCTGTCATCAACCTACATACCCCTTGTGGTACTATTGCCCATGAAGTGGGGGTGGTGGGGACCCTGTTTCATGAGGCTATTATCGGCAGAGACTTACCGGTGTTTTGGGACTTCTGGAGACGAAGACCCACCTCAGGTGCTGTTGCAGATAATGGACATCAGGTATGTCCGGCCTTGGCCCCTGAACCCTTTGAGGCCGATGTACCCACACCAGCAGTAGAGGTGACCCCATGTGATGAATTCTCTCCCCTAGATGTCCTAGCTGGTGAGGTCGAGGGCCACGAGGAGGTGGCCGACATGCCGGACCTTGAGATTTCCCGTGAAAATTTTGGGGCTGCACAGCTACAGGACCCTACCTTGTTTAAAGCACGGGAGAATGTTAAGGTGATAAATAGGGTACTCCAGATACCAGGGGCTGACAAAATATACCCCCGAATGGTGATTGTTGGGGAACTGTTGTACAGGGTCGACCAGATACGGGGTGAGGAGGTTGAGCAACTTGTAGTACCCCAATCTCACCGTAGGCTGGTGCTAGAGTTGGCACACAAACATGTGCTGGGAGGGCACTTAGGTGCTGAGAAGACCCGAGAGAGAATCCTGCAGCGATTTTTCTGGCCCGGGGTGTGGGAGGAGGTAAACCGGTATTGTAGCTCCTGCCCCGGTCTCCCACTTCAGGAGTCCTTTGGTCCCACTACCAATCATAGAGGTGCCATTTGAACAGATTGCAATGGATCTGGTTGGCCCCATAGTCAAATCCTCAAGGGGGCACCAATACATCCTAGTTATCCTGGACTACGCTACGCGGTATCCCGAGGCGATTCCAATAAGGAACACCTCCTCCAAAAATATTGCTAGGGAGCTGTTCCAGGTGTTCTCACGCACAGGCCTCCCCAAGGAAATCTTGACTGACCAGGGTACCCCATTCATGTCTAGAGTAATGAAGGAGATGTGTAAGTTACTGCAGGTTAAACAGCTCCGCACCTCTGTGTATCATCCTCAGACAGATGGCCTGGTCGAGAGGTTTAATAAGACCTTGAAGGGGATGCTAAAGAGGGTGGTCAGCAAAGATGGGAAGGACTGGGATTGTTTGTTGCCCTATTTGATGTTTGCCATACGTGAAGTTCCCCAGTCCTCCACGGGTTTCTCACCCTTTGAGCTGTTATATGGCCGTTCCCCACGTGGGCTTTTGGATGTAGCCAAGGAGACCTGGGAACAGAAGAGGACCCCCCACCGTAGTGTGATAGAACACGTCTCCCTTATGCAGGACCGCATAGCGGCGGTAATGCACCTTGTAAAGGAGCACATGACAAGGGCACAAGAGGCCAAGTCTAGGGTCTACAATAGGTCAGCCAGACTCAGGACCTTTAACCCAGGCGACAGAGTGCTAGTTCTGGTGCCCACCGTTGAGAGCAAGTTCTTGGCAAAATGGCAAGGACTATATGAGGTCATGGAGAAAGTGGGGGAGGTAACCTACAAGGTATCTCAGCCGGGGAGGAGGAAACCCGAACAGATATACCACGTGAACCTCCTAAAGCCATGGAGGGAAAGAGAGTCCCTGATGGCCGTGGGAGTAGAAAAAGCGTCTGTCCCCAAGAAGGGGACAACGGAGGTAGGTGTACCCGCTGCCAAGGTGCCTGAAGTACGGATCTCGGAGTCCCTCTCCAGGGCCCAGATTCAGGAAGCGAAGGAGTTTGTGCTCCGAAATGTGGATGTGTTCTCTAAGTTACCGGGACGTACTTCAGTCATCAAGCATGACATCATAACCGAACCCCACATCCGGGTACACCAAAATTCCTACCGGGTCCCCGAAGCGCGCCGGCTTGCCATATCCAAAGAAGTCAGGCAGATGTTAGACCTGGGGGTTATCGAGGAGTCTAAAAGTGACTGGTCGAGTCCTATTGTGTTGATTCCCAAACCTGATGGTTCCCTACGGTTCTGCAATGATTTTAGGAAGTTGAACGAGGTGTCCAAATTTGATTCTTATCCCATGCCCAGGGTTGACGAGTTGATAGAACGACTTGGACAGGCTAGGTTCTTCTCCACCCTTGACCTGACGAAAGGGTATTGGCAGGTACCCCTTACTGACAGGGCCAAAGAGAAGACCACTTTTGTTACTCCTGATGGGCTTTTTCAGTACGTGGTACTCCCCTTTGGGCTACATGGGGCTCCCGCCACATTCCAGAGGTTAATGGATCTCGTGCTAAAACCTCACCAGAGATATGCCTCGGCCTACCTGGATGACATCATAGTTTATAGTACCGATTGAAAGAGTCACCTGGCCAAGTTGCAAGCAGTGGTAGACTCCTTGAGGGCAGCAGGGTTGACAGCGAACCCCCAAAAATGTGCACTGGGTCTGGAAGAGGCCCGTTACCTGGGGTACCGTATTGGGCGAGGTGTCATCAAACCCCAAGTAAATAAAGTAGAGGCGATCCAGCAGTGGCCAAGACCTATGAGCAAGAAGCAAGTGAGGGCTTTCCTAGGCACAGTGGGCTATTATCGCCAATTTATCCCAGATTTTGCTACCATAGCGGCACCCCTGACTGACCTGACCAAGGGTAGCAGGGCGGTGATGGTAAAGTGGAGTGAAGAGGCTGAGGGGGCGTTTCAGCGACTTAAGACGGTTTTGTGCGAGGGACCGGTACTGATCACCCCTAACTTCACCAAGACCTTTATTGTGCAGACTGACGCTTCTGACGTGGGCTTAGGGGCTGTCCTGTCCCAAGTAGTGGAGGGTGAGGAACATCCCGTGACATTCCTGAGCCGCAAGCTCACACCTCCTGAGAAGAACTATAGTATAGTTGAGAGGGAGTGCTTGGCGATCAAATGGGCTCTGGAATCCCTGAGGTATTACTTGGTAGGGCGACAGTTTACACTGGTGACCGATCACTCTCCCCTCACCTGGATGAATCAGGCCAAAGAGAGGAACGCCAGGGTCACAAGGTGGTTCCTAATGTTGCAGAATTTCAAATTCACGGTGGAACATTGAGCAGGAAAGCTGCATGGGAATGCCGATGCCCTGTCTCGTACCCACTGTCTGATGGCCAAAAGTGTTCGCCCCCACAGGGTCAAACAGAGGGGGAAGGTATGTGAGACACTGAAGGGGTTAACTGTGGATGGGCGGTATGTTTCCCCTAGGTTTTGCTATTATGCAAGGCCTTAGTGCTGAGGTTTGTGTCCAGCACCTTGGACACAGGTGGTGGGAACAGCCCAATCAGCCTAATAAAACCGCTCAGCAGAGCTGGAAGTGTTGTCTCTCTGGAAGGAGGCTGGAGAGCACGCAGCCTTGACCTCTGTGCCTGGAGCAACGAAAAGTGTTTTGTTAGTGGTGAGTCAGAAAACCATTGTTTAGTTAGCACCCTGACGGGTAGGATATTATTTTGTTTTTGATGCCTGAATGTAAAGGCTGTTTTATTTTGTTCCTGCTGAAATAAACACAGGCTAGACCTGTTTTGGACTGTACCTTGGTGTCACTGTCTTGAACTGCATCACAGCACCCCGCTACCACGGTCTCTACTGGGCCAAACCCCCCACAGTCTTTACCTATATGGTACTGTTTATACTGTGTTTATACTGTATGTGTAATAATATGATGTGTATATATACCATATATGTGTCTAAGATTTATATATACTATATGTGTGTATAAGATTTGTATACTGTATACTGTTTGTTTAAATGTATAAATGTATGTACAACAGATATGACATTTTTTTAAGGGTAAAGGGGGCCGCATTTAGAAATCTGTTATGGGGCCCTGCCTCTCCTAGTTGGCTGAATTCAGTGTCTACATGACTGAAAAAGGACAATAAAAGCTGCTTTTTAACATAATGCTACATTGGAGAATTAAAAGAAGAAGATGGATTACAGAGCTGAACAAAGTAATAGTGGGGTTTGGGGACTTACAGATGACCCCAAGTTAGAAACGGACCTCTGGATGTTGGTAATTTACTGTACTTTAGCCTTAGGCTAATACAGTTATAACAGTTATCAAAGGTGTCTGCAATTAAGCCCACATTCACACTAACGTATGGGGGACGTATATACGGCCGACGTATATACGGCCGATATACGTCCCCCATACACTTCTATGGGCGCACGGCACCGTACGGGAGCGGTACCGTTCCGTACCCGGGAAAAAGATAGGACCTGTCCTATCTTTTCCCGTAATACGGCGCCGTGCGCCATAGGTTGCTATGGAGAAGGGCGGGGGTGAGCTGCGCTCACCTGCTCCTCCTCTCCCCATACACTGCCGTTGCCCGCTACGGTACGGTACGGGCGGGCAACGGCAGTGTGAATAGATGCTAAGCTTTATTGTTTATCCTGGTTCTTATGACAACATTTTTAAATCCTTAGATGATAGCCATGACATTAATGTTTGTCAAGGTGCAGTAACTACCCTCATCCTATGACGTAGAATTATGTCAGGGTGTGGGAAGGATAAAAAACTATTAAATAGTCTAGTTATAGGTAACACCTTACTTTGGTCAACAGCTTGAGGTCTGTACTAGTTTTCAGCCTAGATATTTATTAAAGTCTTTTCAGCAAGCAGAGCTGCAGAACCTTTCATTACACAGCAATTTTACTTTAGAGTAATTCCACCAATGTCCTTCAGTGTTTGATGAAGCAGCAGAACAATAAAGATGATCTTTAGTTAATCAAATCATTAATAATACAATGATAATTTAAGTATAAGTCAGGAGTAATATGATCTGGCTTATAAATAAATGAGCTGAGGTGCGATAAAATGACACCTAAAGCATCAAGGGTACATAAAAGAAAACCTTTGACATGACACATCTAAAGGAATCTCCTCACAATGAGAGCATAACAAACTTTCCCTCCATGTACTTTGTCTGGAACAGGTTAAGAGATGATCTAGTGAAGGTTAATCATTCCTGAAAAATCATTACAAGCTGCTGTTCTGATAAAATAGCTGGGTACTTCAGGTCAGAGTAATGGCCTCATATAACTGTAGTTCATGAACTCACATACATATCTTGTATTGTAAAATCCAGCATGCAACAATCGATCAATGTGACAGCACAGACATCTTCTGAGAAAATTAAACCAGGGACACTTACACATCCAAGAACTGGAAATCTGTCATATTCATGGCCTATTTCCTTCTAAAATCAAATTTTATGACTATGCTAATGAGCCTGCAGGGCTCTGAGTTTGTTACCAAAGCATCTCAGTGCTGCAGCTTCAAATGCTGTTACAATGAGCAGAGCAGGTCTATCCTCCCCTTGCATTTCCTGCTAGATTACACAGGCTGAGGGAGGAATGTTAGAGCAGGGGGTTGGGTGAGACATGTTCTACTCATTATAACATCCTGTTAATCTAAAACACTGAGGGGTTATGGTAATGCTCGAAGAACCCTTCATAATCATTAGCATAATTTTATAAGTTGAAGTTAGAAGGAAGGAGGCCATGGATAACAAATATAAGACAATTACCAGAGTCATGGTGCCTCTATGATTAAGTGTCTCTGGTTTAACATGATGTATCTTGATGGTACATTTTCTTTAAAGCCAGACAGTCGAAAGATGCACCAGATTTATCATCCATCATCGGCAACTGTGATATATCTGGTGCATTAGGCTGCCGAGCTTTGGGGGGGATTTATAAAAAGCTGGCACATCGGACGGACTCGCAACGTGCTACATATAATAATGGGCGCCCAAATTAATTTTACACCAGGTCCTGTCTGGCATACAATTCCAATATAATGTGCACCAGGCTATAATAAATGCCAGGGTTCTCCCTCCCTGACCCATACCCTACGGCACCCACTTGGTGTGAGGGTAGCAAAGGAGGGAAAGAAAATTGTACATGTACTGTATATATGTATAAATATACTCTGTTATCCTAACATCTGACTGCCCCATTTGACTGAATGAAAGTTGCAGAAATCTATGTGATCGTTATCATAGCAACCTCCCCTAAATGAAATAAAAAATTATTTTCTTACTATGCATGTATGTGTGCAAAATTCCCCAAACAGAAAAATATGCATTGAAATAAATATAGTAGAGTAAAAACTGGATGTACCTGAAGGACAAACTAATGATGGTGATAATATTCCATATTTATAGATAATAGAGAGACTAATAAGTCAGGTGAGATAATGCAATGCAAACACTTCATGATAAAACTGCATATCGCAATGAACCTTGTAATCTCGTGTATGTTCTGTTATATGGAGCAATCCTGATGTCAAACTGTAAGATTTGCAGGCTTTATCTAATGGACACAAATGAGAAAAGCATCCAAGTTACTACGTCCAATAAATAAAGCGGACATTTAGGACATTCTTAAAAGTCATAGTCAAAGATCATATAATTGAATATTCAAAGGAAACCTACCACTTGAAGTGGTAGGTGTAAGATGGAAATACCGAGCACCAGCTCAGGGCGAGCTGGTGCCGGAGCTTACTTTCATTAGTGTCCTAAACCGCCGAAAGAGCCTCGGCGCACCATGCGCGCAACCGTGCACGTAGCTCCCCGGCATTTCCTATGTAGGCGCGCGCACAGTCGCGTGCATGGTGCGCCAAGTGCGTACCACCGTGCACTGAAGCAGCTTCGGCTATAAAGATTAAAAAGTGTTACAGCGGTTTAGAACACTAATGAAAGTAAGCACCGGCACCAGCTCACCCTGAGCTGGTGCTCGGTATATGCATCTTACACCTACCACGTCAAGTGGTAGGTTTCCTTTAAGTCATCTGACTTCAACATCTGACTGACACTTGACTTTGACACCTGACTTCTGCAACCTGACCACTTACACTACCCAATAGCGCTATAACCTGCTATATGCAGCCTTTCTACCTTAGTGTCCATAGCATCTTTGTGTCTGAAGAAGGTTTGTGACGGACTGAAATGTCACTGTTAACTGCTGTTTGGAAAACTCCAATTAAAAATCAAGCATTTATACAAGCATTTTGGAGCTAACTAATTGACTTCTATAGCCAGCACTCGGTTATATATAGTGCCTTGCAAAAGTATTCGTCCCCCTTGAATTTTTCTACCTTTTTGCCACATTTTAGGCTTTAAACATAAAGATATAAAATATCAAATAAATTTCGTTGCACTTTACAATTGTGTCCCACTTGTCCCACCAAAAATTACAATTTTATATCTTTATGTTTGAAGCCTGAAATATGGCGAAAGGTAGAAGGCTTCAAGGGGGCCGAATACTTTTGCAATATATATATATATATTGGCATAACAAACTAGAACTGTCTGTCACTCACTCATGCTCCCTGCCTGTCTCTCACTCAGTCCCTCACTCTCCCTCCCTGTCTCTCTGTCACTCACTTTCCCTGCCTGTCTCTCTGTCACTCACTCTGCCTGCCTGTCTTTATGTCACCCCCTCTCCGTGTCTGTCTCTATGTCACTCACTCACTCTCTGTCTCTCTGTCACTCAATCTCCTTGTAGGTCTCTCTGAACCTGACTGTCTTACTTATCCATCTTACCTCACACATACAACAAGCTATATTATAATCATTGCCTATAGTAACCAATCAAAGCTCATATTAATGACCTGTGGACAAATAGGAGTTGAGCTGTGATTGCTTGCTTATGGCCACAGCAGAAAATGGCTCCTGTATTAGGTGGTTATTATATTACCTCAAAAATTACTTCACATCTTACCTCACACGTAAGCTGTATTAAAATCATTGCCTTTAGTAGCCAATTAAATCTCACAGCCAGGGCCGCATCTGCCATGAGGCGGGATGAAAATCCCGCCTCAGGCGGCAGATTGCTGAGCCCTTTAAGAGGCGGCACATAGACCAATCGCCGCTCACCTAATGGTCATGATCTCAGCATCACAGACGCTCGGTCGCGGACCGTGTCGCCGGCGGCCGCGGCTAGCTGTCGGCACAGAAGAAGAGTCTCCGCCCACAAGGCCCATCCGTCGTCATGTTCCTGCCCCTCTGTACAATGATATGCGGCCCGGCAGAACATCAAACCCCTCCACAACTGCCGCCCATGCCTCCGGTCCCGCCCCCGGCATTCGCTGTCAGAGAGGAGGAGGTTTGTTCCACATAGGCTGCCCGGGCGCCCGAGCACTCCCGCGCGCACACAACCCCTCCCCCCCATGCAGAGAGGTGGAGGGAGCGTAGTCTGTCCCTGCCCAGGCCCCCAGTGATGTTCCCCCTCATCCGTTCCCGCCCAGACCTCTGCCCACCTAGTTTGCCCGCCGTCTGGTCACATGACCAGACCCGCCGGGCAACATCTACATGGACAAGTGGAGCATGGTGCAGAGGAAGACTACCAAGTCTGGTAAGTATATGTACTGTATATATGTACACGTGTGTATATGCTGTATATGTTCATGTGTATACTGTCATGTGTATACTGTATATGGTCATGTGTATACTATATATAATTGTGTATGATGTCTATATACTGTATATATGTGAGTATGTTCTGTATGTGCATGATTATAATGTATGTATGAAGTCTATATACTGTATGTATGTTTGTATATAGGGTGTGTATATACTGTATGTCTGTATATAATGTGTTTATAATGTACATGTACTATATAGAATTTGTGTATATACTGTATGTATGTTTGTATATAGGGTGTGTATATACTGTATGTCTATGTATATAATGTGTTTATAATGTACATGTACTATATAAAATGTGTGTCCTGCATGTAAATACTGTCTATGGTGGGGATCCTGCCTATGTATACTATCTATGGGGGCCTTGCCTGTATATACTATCTATGGGGGATCTTGCCTGTATATACTATATGTGGTGGTGATCCTGCCTGTATATACTATCTATGCGGGGCGCCTGCCTGTATATACTATCTATGAGGGGCGCCTGCCTGTATATACTATCTTTGAGGGGCACCTGCCTGTATATACTATCTATGAGGGGCACCTGCCTGTATATACTATCTATGAGGGGCGCCTGCCTGTATATACTATCTATGAGGGGCGCCTGCCTGTATATACTATCTATGAGGGGCACCTGCCTGTATATACTATCTATGAGGGGCACCTGCCTGTATATACTATCTATGAGGGGCGCCTGCCTGTATATAATATCTATGCGGGGTGCCTGCCTGTATATAATATCTATGCGGGGCGCCTGCCTGTATATACTATCTATGAGGGGCACCTGCCTGTATATACTATATATGGTGGTGATCCTGCCTGTATATACTATCTATGTGGGGAACCTGCCTGTATATACTATCTATGAGGGGGTACTAGATGCCACTGATCTGTGTCAATAATTTTGGTGATCGGAATGTAGCAGGGATCAGGGGTCCGTTGCATGGGAGGGGGGCGCCATTTCCATTTTCGCCTCAGGCAGCAGAAAGGCCAGAATCGGCCCTGCTCACAGCTGATATTAAAGACCTGTGGCAAAATAGAAGCTGAACTGTGATTGGTTGCTTATTGCCACAGCAGACAATGGCTCCTGTATGTGGTGGTTATCATATTGCCTCACATGTTACTTCAAATCTTATCTCACACCTAAGCTGTCTTATACTCAATGCCTATAGTAACCAATCAATGCTTAGAGCTCATATTAAAGACCTGTGGCAGAACAGCAACCAATGGCTCAGTTTCCAACTGCCACACCAGCAGACATTGGCTCCTGTATATGGTGGATAATAAGTGGATTTTGGAAAGGGCAGGGTGAAAATGTTGTCTCGAAACCCAGTCTATGACATTCCCTGAGTCACAGAGAGCGGCTTTGCAAAGTTTGATGACTGTAAACGCGATCGTGCAGATTCCTTTAGCAGACATACATACATACACATACACTCAGCTTTATATATTATTCTAGCTGTAGATCCCGGCGTTGCCCGGGATAGTAAATAACTGCACTTAGTTATAACAAAATAGAATTGGTTAACAAAAAAATAATATATCTATCTATGCATATATCTCTCCCTGTCTCTCAGTGACTCTCCCCATCTGTCTCTCACTCACACTCACTGGCTGTCTCTCTGTCACTCACTCCTGCTCCCTGCCTGTCTCTCACTCTCCCCGCCTGCCTCTGTCACTGACTCTCCCCGTCTGTCTCTCACTCACACTCATTGGCTGTCTCTCTGTCACTGATGCACTCTCCTTATCTTTCTCTCTGTATCTCAGTCACTCTCCGCATCTGTCTCTCACTCACACTCACTGGCTGTCTCTCTTTCACTCACTCTCCCTGTCTGTCTCTCTGTCACTCACTCTACCTCACACATAAGCTGTATTATACTCATTGCTATAGTAACTAATCGAAGCTCAGAGCTCATATTAATGACCTGTGGCAAAATAGAAGCTGAGCTGTGATTGGTTGCTTATTGCCATAGCAGACAATGGCTCCTGCTTCCTATATATGGTGGTTAATAAGTGGAGTTTGGAAAGCATGGGGTTCAAGAGCGGCTCTGCAAAATTCGGTGACTGTAAACGTGACGGTGCAGATTCCTTTAGCAGACATACATATATATATATGTATATATATATATATACACACACACACATACACTCAGCTTTATATAATAGATATATAAATCATTCATAGCCGCAATGCTTCTCTGGGATACTGCCACCAAATTAAACTCTATAAAGGATTTGACAATAAATCCAACAAAAAATTCCGCATGGCCTAGACTGTTGGATGTTTTTGAGTGTACTTTGAATTGCTGAGAAATAACTATCATGCTTATCTGAATTATTCATGTCTTGACTGTTCTATCAGCTGGGGTCAGATATGGCCTGACACTAGGGAGTATGGTCTGACATAGTGAACCATGGATTATTGAGAGTAAAAAAAACAGAAAAAAGGTTGTAAAATATATATGACAGTCTTGAGCTGCAATATTTAACTGCTTTTGTGTATAAAAACATGTCAATCCTGAGATAGCATGTCACGGGTGCGCCCGCGTTCCTCTGTGTGCCCCCACCGCAGTCCCTGCCCCAGACTCACCTGTCCCGATTCCTGTTTACCATCAGACTGCCGTGCGTGCGCAACCCCGTCACCTAGGGCGTGCGCATCGGCTGCCGAGAATTTAAAGGGCCAGCACAAAGCTGAGTGGTGCGCTGGCTGAACACCTCCACCTTATAATTAGGTACCTCCCTTCCTGCCTTGCCAGATTTTTGTGCTTATGCTTTTGAGAAAGCTTCCTTGCAACATTGCGGAGTTTCCCTGCGTTCCCGTGTTCCTGTGTTACCAAAGTCCCTCTGTGTTCCTGTGTTGCCGTGTTCCTGCGTTGCTGTGTTCCGTGTGCCCGTGTTCCATCTGCTAGGACCTCCTGTTGCTGACCCCGGATTTGACTTCACCTTGCATCTCTGCCGCCTGCCCGGACTCTGTGGCTGGACCTGACCTTGTGACCATCTCCTGCTATGGTACCTCGGCTGCCACCGCGGGCTAGTCGCACCTGTGGAACGACCTGGTGGTACCCTGCTGCAGCAAGTCCATTCCGCTTTGCGACGGGCTCTGGTGAAAACCAGGTGCCACTCCGGTCCCAGGTGTCGGCTAGTACCACCTCCCGCGGTGGTCCGGTGGATCTATGCAAATGAGAAATAGAAGGTTTACTGGCCATTATGACTTGCATTTTGCATTTTAGCATCTACTGTTTTTAATTCACAACTGTATTTAAAGGAAACCTGCTATCAAGCATGATAAACCACGGACACTTATCCATAGATCCAACACTGTGACTGTGGTAATTTCTTTATGTTGTTCTTCATGGCCTCCTTCCCTCTGAAGTCAACTTTCACAATTAAGCTAATGAGCCAGAATGGCTCTGGGGATGTTGCTAGTGCCCCTTTGTACCTTAGCTTAATGGGATGTGTTGAAGGAGAACTTTCCCCTCATACTATGTGCTGAAACTTGAGATTACATCAGGCAGAGGGAGGGGAAGTGCCGAGGGAGAAGGGCAAATGATAAGAGAGTGTAACAGCTTGTAAATCTGCAGCATGGAGGGGCTCTGGTAACACCCCCAAAGCTACTCTGGCTCAGCAAAATTTTTAAAGTTGTTTTAGATGGAAGGAGGCCATGGATAACAATTCTAAAAAGTTCACCACATTCACAGTCCCTAGATCTACAAGTAAGACCCTTTCACACATGTGGTCTGCGCGTGTATTTGCTGTGCATAATTTGCAGTGCACCCTGACTCATAGCCCACATTTACTAAAAACAGTACAAACTGCACAATGTGCCGGTTCTCGACAAAGTGGGGCCCTGGGCAAAACTAAAAGTGGGGCCCCAAAATAAAACTATTTTATGACCAGTCACAGTCAGCAAGAGGCTCCATTATTATGGTAAAACAAACTGTAATATGGGAGAATTTTATAGGAGATAGATAGATGATAGGGAGATTAATGGGCAGCACGGTGGCTCAGTGGTTAGCACTACAGCCTTGCAGCGCTGGTCAACATCTGCAAAGAGTTTGTATGTTCGTTCTGTGTTTGCATGGGTTTACTCCAGGTCCTTCAGTTTCTTCCCACACTCCAAAACATACTTGTAGGTGGATTAGATTGTAAGCCCCAATGGGGTCAGGGACTGATGTGGCACCTCTGTGCAGCTGCTGCGTATTCTGTGTGCGCTATATAAATAAAGGAATTATTAATTCTAATTATTATGATAGAAGATAAATATGAAAGATGACAGAGATTTCTAGATGCAGCATATAAAGTAGATTATATACACAGTAGATGGATATGAGAGATAAATACAGTAGAAGAGAAATAGAAGATTGATTGAAAAATAGATAGAGAAAAAGCGAGATATATAAATGGTTGGATTATAGGAGATGGATAACTAGACCGATGGATATATAGACAGGAGATAGATGATAAGCATCTTCAACCAAGTGGTATTAAAGAGTTCATAAACTTAGATGCTTTCATGCGATTTTGATTCAAACTGAAACATTTTATAAAAATAGTTAAAATTTTACTTTGATGGCAAAAAATGTGATGAACAGAAAATATTTACCTTCACATCTCCTAAATGTAATAGATGGACATGTGTAGAGTTCACAAATTGATATTGATATGTTCACATAGATAAATCCACATAATATCACTAAAACTGTAATAACTAAATATCTGCTTTTCAGCTAGCAATTTTAAGACGGACAAGACCTGCAAAATAAAGCAATGAAACAGAATAAAAAGTGAAGGTGCCATATGGTGTTAAATACCATCTATACATTAATTTGCGTGCTGTTTCTTGATGGTTGATGCATTGAGATGTTTGGGTTGTTGTAGAGAATGCATGTTCCCATGTAGATGGTTCGTATGTCTTATTTAATTCTTTTTCCCATTTTTCCTGGAATGGTTGTTTGTTTGGATGATTAAGAAGTATTATTTCTTTATAACCTTTACTTATGCCTTTCTTTTTTGTTTCTTTGTTGTGAAAAAATTCACCATATAGCGTTTTCTGTTTAGCCAAAATATATCCTAACACATCAGACATATGTTGGAGATGCAAAGGTGAAACAGGCTCGCTATTACATGTCTGGTGGAATTGTAAACCTGTGCAATTACTGTGGAAAAAAGTTTTTAATACACTCAGGGCAATACTTACCTACCCTATCCCATGGGACCCTGGTATTGCTTTATTATCCCTTTGCCTTGAAGATATATCCATACCCCACCTAACAATTATATCCCACATTTTAAACACAACTAGAAACCTAATTGCAAAAAACTGGAAGTCAACCAAACTACCAACAATTAAGGAAATATTACACAACACAAATAAGAATTTTAAGATGGAATCTTTAATAGCAAATAATAGAGATACAAGGAAAAACTTTGAAACAAAATGGATTGATTGGACTAGATTCCTCTCAACCCATCCATTATGATTCTGGCAAACAGGTCTTATATTACAATACAAACGACATCTAGAAGAAACTAAGGCACTGTTATAAGTTATATTTGTTGTATTGAGTTTGTGTATACCTGTACTTATACCCTGTATAATACAATTTGTACTATCAAGCTATATGTATATGAGTGCAGCAATACACACGTTTGTTAAATTTTTTTAATATTTAAAAACCAATAAAAAGAAAGTGATAAAAATAAGTGAAGGTGCCATAAAACCAATGAAAGCAGACAACCAGGCGATACATTTGGCAATTAACATTCAAAATTTCCTCTAAAATATGTACAAATCCAGATACACATATAAAGAATACATACTTTCCTAAACCAGTAAGATGTGAGGAGATCATACAGACCCCACATGTGTATATTCACCAAAATATGCAGCAAAGGGAATGTTAAATCCACAGGGGACAGCAAACTATTTTTGCAGTGTCACACAGATCTATCATTGTATGCTCCCTTACACAATGCTAACCCAAATAAATAACTATATATCCTTAAACCAAGATGAGATAATAAAAGTCACTTTTAGATGTGCGCCAATGTATTATCCACACAATAACAGAACCCTCCGCGCTTCATAGGAATGAGAGGGAGAACATCATAACATATGTGGAAATAATGGAGGAAGGTGTTAAATAAAAACTTTTTTCCAGAACACGGTCGCGGTGTTAATATGTAGCGACATTAAGCAAAGAAGATTGAATGTTCATCATATCAGTTAATTTTTGCAAAAAAAAAAAACCTATCACAAAAAAAAAGGCAATAAGAGAGAAAGTGTGTTCTTAGATAGTTCTGCATAGAGAAGGGTTAAAAACGTGAATATTAGTTGATATTTTCCCTTCTCAAAATGTAGTAACATATAAAGTGAATATTTTCATTATCTGTGAGGTGCAGCAGCTCCTGTGTGCAGCAAATTCTCCCTGCAGCCTGATGGCTAAGAATCTGGAGGGGGCACTTCAGGGGGCTGTATCTCTAGCTCTGTTACACATAGAGCCTCACTTCTTTTTTGCTATGAAAGAAGAGAGTCTCTTCTTTTATATGAATCTAAATTTTTGTTTCTAAGTGATTTTTAAGTACAAAAATGTCACCTGATATTCTCACTTTAAACCTGAATATCTTTGGATCCATGGCACCTAGAAACAAAATTCAATAGCACCGGCCCTGGGTACATTTGAAGTTGGAGTAACCCTTCATTAGGTCCCTTTTACACGAACATCTGATTACTTCAGTCCTGTATTTCAGTGCTGTATAAAGATATAAAATTATAATTATTTTGGTGAAGAATCAACAATAAGTGGGACTTAATTATGAAGTGAAACTACATTTATTGGATATTTTAAACTTTTGTAAAAAATTATAAACTGAAAAGTGGGGAGTGCAATATTATCCACCCCCCTTAAGTTAATACTTTGTAACGCCACCTTTTATTGTGATTACAGCTGCAAATTGCTGCCACCACCATGTGCGACAGTAAGGATGGTGTGCTCGGGGTGATGAGCTGTGTTGCTTTTACACCAAACATATTGTTTATCATTGTGGCCGATAAGTTCAATTTTGGTTTCATCTGACCAGAGCACCTTCTTCCACATGTTTGGTATCTCCCAGGTGGCTTGTGGCAAACTTCAAACAAGTCTTTTTATGAATATCTTTGGGCTTTCTTCTTGCCACTCTTCCATACAGGCCAGATTTGTGCAGTGCACGACTAATTGTTGTCCTTTGGACAGACTCTCCCACCTCAGCAGAAGATCTTTGCAGTTCATCCAGAGTGATCAGGGGCCTCTTGGCTGCATCTCTGATCAGTCTTCTCCTTGTTTGAGATGATAGTTTAGAGCGACGGCCGGGTCTTAGTAGATTTGCAGTGGTCTGATACTCCTTCAATTTCAATATGATCACTTGCACATTGCTCCTTGGGATGTTTAAAGTTTGTGAAATACTTTGTGTATCCAAATCTGGCTTTAAACTTCTCCACAACAGTATTATGGACCTGCCTGGTATGTTCCTTGGTCTTCATGATGCTCTCTGTGCTTTAACCCCTTATCACTGGGACTTGTTTTCAGCTTAATGACCAGACTCGATTTTTCAAGTCTGCCCTGTGTCATGATAATTGGTTATAACTTTGGAACACTTTAACATATCCAGGTGATTTTGAGACTGTTTTCTCAAGGCACATTGTACTTCATGTTAGTTGTAAAATTTAAGTGATAAGTTTCAAAAAGAAAATTGGCAAATTCTCGGAAAAAATCTTCATTTTCAAAGTTTTAAATGTTTTGCTTTCCAGGCAGATATAAAGTGAATATTTTCATTATCTGTGAGGTGCAGCAGCTCCTGTGTGCAGCAAATTCTCCCTGCAGCCTGATGGCTAAGAATCTGGAGGGGGCACTTCAGGGGGCTGTATCTCTAGCTCTGTTACACATAGAGCCTCACTTCTTTTTTGCTATGAAAGAAGAGAGTCTCTTCTTTTATATGAATCTAAATTTTTGTTTCTAAGTGATTTTTAAGTACAAAAATGTCACCTGATATTCTCACTTTAAACCTGAATATCTTTGGATCCATGGCACCTAGAAACAAAATTCAATAGCACCGGCCCTGGGTACATTTGAAGTTGGAGTAACCCTTCATTAGGTCCCTTTTACACGAACATCTGATTACTTCAGTCCTGTATTTCAGTGCTGTATAAAGATATAAAATTATAATTATTTTGGTGAAGAATCAACAATAAGTGGGACTTACCGTATATACTCGAGTATAAGCCGACCCGAGTATAAGCCGAGACCCCTAATTTCAACACAAAAAACTGGGAAAACCTATTGACTCGAGTATAAGCCAAGGGTGGGATATGCATTGGTTACAGCCTCCCAGTATATAGTCTGCCAGCCCCTGTAGCATACAGCCTGCCCAACCCCTGTAGCATACAGCCTGCACAGCCCCTGTAGTAGGAAAAAAAATAACACTGTACTCATCTTTCCGACGTCCCCCATAGGTCCTCTTCTGTCTCAGACTGTCTCAGACAGAAGAGGACCTATGGGTGACGTCAGAAAGGTGAGTTTTGTCTTTATGTTTTTAGTTGACTCGAGTATAAGCCGAGTTAGGGTTTTTGAGCACAAATTTTGTGCTGAAAAACTAGGCTTATACTCGAGTATATAAGGTAATTATGAAGTGAAACTACATTTATTGGATATTTTAAACTTTTGTAAAAAATTATAAACTGAAAAGTGGGGAGTGCAATATTATCCACCCCCCTTAAGTTAATACTTTGTAACGCCACCTTTTATTGTGATTACAGCTGCAAATTGCTGCCACCACCATGTGCGACAGTAAGGATGGTGTGCTCGGGGTGATGAGCTGTGTTGCTTTTACACCAAACATATTGTTTATCATTGTGGCCGATAAGTTCAATTTTGGTTTCATCTGACCAGAGCACCTTCTTCCACATGTTTGGTATCTCCCAGGTGGCTTGTGGCAAACTTCAAACAAGTCTTTTTATGAATATCTTTGGGCTTTCTTCTTGCCACTCTTCCATACAGGCCAGATTTGTGCAGTGCACGACTAATTGTTGTCCTTTGGACAGACTCTCCCACCTCAGCAGAAGATCTTTGCAGTTCATCCAGAGTGATCAGGGGCCTCTTGGCTGCATCTCTGATCAGTCTTCTCCTTGTTTGAGATGATAGTTTAGAGCGACGGCCGGGTCTTAGTAGATTTGCAGTGGTCTGATACTCCTTCAATTTCAATATGATCACTTGCACATTGCTCCTTGGGATGTTTAAAGTTTGTGAAATACTTTGTGTATCCAAATCTGGCTTTAAACTTCTCCACAACAGTATTATGGACCTGCCTGGTATGTTCCTTGGTCTTCATGATGCTCTCTGTGCTTTAACCCCTTATCACTGGGACTTGTTTTCAGCTTAATGACCAGACTCGATTTTTCAAGTTTGCCCTGTGTCATGATAATTGGTTATAACTTTGGAACACTTTAACATATCCAGGTGATTTTGAGACTGTTTTCTCAAGGCACATTGTACTTCATGTTAGTTGTAAAATTTAAGTGATAAGTTTCTAAAAGAAAATTGGCAAATTCTCGGAAAAAATCTTCATTTTCAAAGTTTTAAATGTTTTGCTTTCCAGGCAGATATAAAGTGAATATTTTCATTATCTGTGAGGTGCAGCAGCTCCTGTGTGCAGCAAATTCTCCCTGCAGCCTGATGGCTAAGAATCTGGAGGGGGCACTTCAGGGGGCTGTATCTCTGGCTCTGTTACACATAGAGCCTCACTTCTTTTTTTGCTATGAAAGAAGAGAGACTCTTCTTTTATATGAATCTAAATTTTTGTTTCTAAGTGATTTTTAAGTACAAAAATGTCACCTGATATTCTCACTTTAAACCTGAATATCTTTGGATCCATGGCACCTAGAAACAAAATTCAATAGCACCGGCCCTGGGTACATTTGAAGTTGGAGTAACCCTTCATTAGGTCCCTTTTACACGAACATCTGATTACTTCAGTCCTGTATTTCAGTGCTGTATAAAGATATAAAATTATAATTATTTTG